>NC_137689.1:25839223-25861723 GCF_963989245.1 Nansenia antarctica | reverse complement strand
TCACTGACCGAGTGCGTGAGCGCGAGCGGGAGCGGGAGGATCACGCTAACAGCGTAGCACGCAGCACCTCTCTCCCTCCGGGGTTAAGCGGCGGGGATGTGGATACACACCTAAGCCCCGGCCATTTGTGGGGCTTGAAGCCCGGCCGGCTAAACAGAATGGAAAAATATGATATCAGATTAGCGTGTATTAAGGGGAGCCTAAAGACTATATTAGTGTAATCCCTCTGTTTTACGGCTGGGGTGGAGGGGGGGGGAGAGAGAGAGAGACACAGAGGGGGCAGGGTGCTGGGGCCAGGGAGACGGCTGGATTAGAGGGGAACTGTGAGAGCGCCAAAAATGCATACATACATTATTATGATTTTGTAGCCAATGAAAGTACTGTTGCTAGGTAAATACTGCATACCACTTGGCAGCCTAGGTGGTGAGTGTTCCCGGAAGTTCTTTGGCAGTTAGTGAGTTAACACATTATGCTTTGGGATTCAGCCTGTGTGTGTGTGCGTTTGCGTGTGCGCGTGTGCGTGTGTGTGCGTGCGTGTGCGCGTGCGAGACCTGTCGCTGATGTCATTGTTGATCATTGTTTTCTTCTCCAGGGCCGGTGAGATGGAGGTGGTGATGTCAGACCTGGACACAGCCAATCAGGTGAGACCTCCATTTTAACATCACTACTTACATATAGAATGTTTCCTGACATTGGGACGTGCATACATACACACATACTTATGTACATACATACATACATACATACATACATACATACATACATACATACTTATGTACATACAGACATACTTACTTACTTACATACATACACACATACTTATGTACATACAGACATACGTACTTACTTACATACATACACACATAAATGTACATACAGACATACTTACTTACATACACATACATGTATGCTGCATGTATCTGCTAGCATATCAGCCCAATAGAGCTCTCAGGTCTTTTGACGCTGGCTTTCTCTGTGTACCACATGTACAAAAGAAGAGATTTGGTGAGGCTGCATTCTCATTTTATGCACCCAGATTGTGGAATGCACTGCCAGTTTACATTAGGGATGCAACCTCAGCACATATGTTCAAGTCAAGACTAAAAGGGGGGCACTGTGTTCTCAACGTGCTTCACTGCACCCGGTGAAACCAAGGCCACATGAACGTGCCGTGAAATTGACCAAAACCCATCCTCATCATCCTCATCATCATCATCGTCATCGTCAGATGACCTCTTGGACCCCCCGAGTCAGAGTCCAGCACGGAGAGAGAGCCTATCAGAAGAGAGCCGTGAGAGTGTTAGTAAGACACTCTGTCGTCTGGGGCTAATCCGTCTGCTGCTGGCTGCTGCTGCTTGTGTCTCCAGCCGCGGCGGCCCCGTTAACGTATTCTCCTTAGCTCCAGAATCACAGCGGTGATTAGGCAATATTTACTCTGAGACGACCCTTTGATATCTGCAGAGAACTTCCCGGGCCCGCGATAATGAGCAGCCGCCCAGTAATTACTCTCTGTGGAGTTTTTTGGGGGGCTTATGTTGAGTTTTTTTAGTTGAAAAAAATGTGTTTTCTTTTAGTTTTTTAGTTTTTTCTTCGGGGTGGGAGGAGGAGGGGGGCGGGTTAGACTCTGCAATGTTATTTCATCATCGTATTTATAGAACTTCCTATTCGTCGGGTGTTGGGGTGTCGAGTCCGTAGTGTGTTTAGAAATCAGCCTGTTTTTTTTATTGATGTTTGCCGTTTGGTGGCGAGTTCAGAGAGGACTGGTGGTGGTGATGGTGTCAGAGAGGGAGGTGGGGGTGATGGTGTCAGAGAGGGAGGTGGTGGTGATGGTGTCAGAGAGGGAGGTGGGGGTGATGGTGTTAGAGAGGGAGGTGGGGGTGATGGTGTTAGAGAGGGAGGTGGGGGTCATGGTGTTAGAGAGGGAGGTGGGGGTCATGGTGTTAGAGAGGGAGGTGGGGGTCATGGTGTTAGAGAGGGAGGTGGTGGTGATGGTGTTAGAGAGGGAGGTGGGGGTCATGGTGTTAGAGAGGGAGGTGGGGGTGATGGTGTTAGAGAGGGAGGTGGGGGTGGTCATGGTGTCAGAGAGGGAGGTGGGGGTGATGGTGTTAGAGAGGGAGGTGGGGGTGATGGTGTTAGAGAGGGAGGTGGGGGTCATGGTGTTAGAGAGGGAGGTGGGGGTCATGGTGTTAGAGAGGGAGGTGGGGGTCATGGTGTTAGAGAGGGAGGTGGTGGTGATGGTGTTAGAGAGGGAGGTGGGGGTCATGGTGTTAGAGAGGGAGGTGGGGGTGATGGTGTTAGAGAGGGAGGTGGGGGTGGTCATGGTGTCAGAGAGGGAGGTGGGGGTGATGGTGTTAGAGAGGGAGGTGGGGGTGATGGTGTTAGAGAGGGAGGTGGTGGTCATGGTGTCAGAGAGGGTGGTGGTGGTCATGGTGTCAGAGAGGGAGGTGGGGGTGATGGTGATGGTGCTAGAGAGGGAGGTGGGGGTGGTCATGGTGTCAGAGAGGGAGGTGGGGGTCATGGTGTCAGAGAGGGAGGTGGTGGTGATGGTGTCAGAGAGGGAGGTAGGGGTGATGGTGTTAGAGAGGGAGGTGCTGGTCATGGTGTCAGAGAGGGAGGTGGTGGTCATGGTGTCAGAGAGGGAGGTGGGGGTGGTCATGGTGCTAGAGAGGGAGGTGGGCGTGATGGTGTTAGAGAGGGAGGTGGGGGTGATGGTGTCAGAGAGGGAGGTGGGGGTGGTCATGGTGCTAGAGAGGGAGGTAGGGGTGATGGTGTTAGAGAGGGAGGTGGGGGTGATGGTGTCAGAGAGGGAGGTGGGGGTCATGGTGTCAGAGAGGGAGGTGGGGGTGGTCATGGTGCTAGAGAGGGAGGTGGGCGTGATGGTGTTAGAGAGGGAGGTGGGGGTGATGGTGTTTCTGTTCCCTGACCGTGAGCCTGTCCTTTGATGTCCACCTCCAGCAGCCTCGGCTGACAGACTGTGTCTCTGACACACACACACACACACACACACACACAGACTGTGTCTCTGACACACACACACACACACAGACTGTGTCTCTGACACACACACACACACACACAGACTGTGTCTCTGACACACACACACACACACACACACACACACACACAGACTGTGTCTCTGACATACACAGACAGACAGACTGGTAGAGGGTGACAGACAGACAGACAGACTGGTAGAGGGAGACAGACACACCGCTACAGTAGAGTGTCACACTGGATGACACACACACACACACACACACACACACACACACACACAGTTAGCTACAGTACAGTACAGTGTCACACAGGGACACAGCTACAGTAGAGTGTCACACTGGATGACACACACACACACACAGTTAGCTCCAGTACAGTGTCACACAGGGTGACAGACAGTAGAGTACAGTCAGCTGTGACACTCTGGGGTGGCTCCCCTTATCACCCGTCACATTCCCCTCCTCTTCCTCCTCCTCATCCCATCTACGGATCAACTGTGTGTGTGCGCGCGTGCGTATGTGTCTGTGTGTGTGTGGGTGTGTGTGTGTGAGAGAGAGTGTGTCGCTGTCACTTTGTTCCTGTAATCACTGCTCTCATCCTTCTCAGCACACACACACACACACACACACACACACACACACACACACACACACACACACACTCTCTCTCCTCAGATCTGCTTGCAGAGAGACAGGAGGTTGAGGATTTTGAGGGGGGGGGTAGTGTCACTAGTGTCAGCCCATTACAGGAAACACTTCAGTCACTCCACTGGTAATGGCTGTGCAAATTGCTGCTTCACTCAGTCAAGTTGTAGCAGAGCATTGAATGAACGTTGTGTCTATAGGTGTGTACGGCCCCGCCATGCGGGATTACAAGAACACGCCGAACAACACCTACAAACTATTCCTATTCTTTGATTCGTTGATCGGGCCTCATGTCAATAATGTCCAATATGATGTCTCTGCAGAGCCATACATGTCATGTCACAGTCACACAATATATAAACAAGATCAATCTATAGAAAAGAAACTGTCATGTGACATTGTAGTCCAATCAAAAGGTTTAACCCACCCAGTAACACAAGTCATTTACCACTAGGCATTTTATTAACTCTAAGACTATGTTATGTACCTACTTTCTTGTTCTTTGTATTGACACTTTTTATGTGGGATGGACTAAACGACGTCTACAGGAGCATTGGCTGAACATAAATATGCTGTCAAAACTGGTCATTGTGATGTGATATTGTGAAACATGACAATGGTGACTATCTCTTTAACCTCTAGAAGAGAGAATAGACAGAGAACACTCCAAAAACTAATAATAACTGGATTTAATTTGTTTTTAACCATATTACTTAAGTTGACTACATTTCTTTGCAGTAAATTAGCTTGGTTAAAATAGCTAAGTTAGCTAGCTTATAGTGCTTGTCTAGCTAATGTTAGCTAGCTTATAGTGCTTGTCTAGTGTTAGAGCAAATTATCAATAAAGGCAGCCTGTTTCGTTTCAAGATGTATAAGAAAATATATTTAATATTCTTCTGCAGAAGGAGGAAGTTTACAGGTTCGTCAGACGCATCTGAAGATTCAAAGTTCCTCGTAAAGTCAAGATCATTCATTACATCTCAGTATTTATGCACTCAGGTACCCTCAGGTAAGAAGTCCGCCCTCGGGTGAGGTCTAGACCAATCATGAGCAATGGGTGTGGATCTGTACATTTGAGGAAGATGATGGGGGATGAAGGTTAAGGGGGAATCGGCCCCCACTTTCTCCTAGAGACACAAAGGTGAAAAAGGAACACAATAGCCACAAACTGGTTTAGTCTGGTCCTAGAGTACTGGGTCTGGGGAAACACAAAAGTCCAAAACTGCTCTAGATGGCTTAGTCCATCTCGGTAGAAAAGAGAGCAATCAGGTCTTTGTAATCATTTAAATGTGTCTGTTGTCTAGCCAATGTCAAGCTTCAAGTAGAGAAACTGGTTTCATTGTGTGGTTACAACAGGAAATCAGTTTCTATAGCTTTGCCCTAGATATCCAAAGTTTGAATCTTAAATGTTTAAAAATGTCTTATTACATATAATAGTTTTCTCTCACACTAGCTAATGTTAGCTAGCTTAGGCTAGGTGTCTGGTACAATCAAGAAGTAAACCCTTGCTTTGTTTTATTAGCTGTTTCACAGGTTATATTTTGCTACACAAAATGAAACACTATTTAATTCATATCTTTGAAAAGTGTACGTTCCTGCTGGTCTGAAACTGCTGTTCTCTGGCTCTGTAGAGACATGCTAATCATACTGTCACTCAGGCCTTCTTTAACGTATTTGACACATTGTTACTTTTGCGACAGTATTTATGTATGTGTCCATTTACTAGGCAAACTACACCCAGTGCAGTTTTTCTTTTCTTTTTTATCAAGATTATTTTATTTATTTTCCACAATATATCACAGGACCAACAAAGGACAAACTTAAATATATCCCCCAAATACCAGACGCATACATACACACAAACATGATACATAGCCCAGTGCAGTTCAATTTGACATTTGTATTTGACATTTGTATTTGACCCAGGTCTGGTGAGCCCTGACGATCTCTTTGCTTCTAAAATAATATAGGCCTATATTTATGTAATGTATTAGTATATTGTTTCACAATATGTAAACATTTCCCTACATATTGATATTTCCTGGACATATGGATATTACCGTATGACTAAAATATCACTTTAAACTTTTGAAAAAATCATTTCGGTTTCACTTTCAGTGCTTTTCTCAACACTCATTAACAAGTCATCACCTTGTTTTTCTACTAACCAATTAAAAAAGGGAGCTGGCTTGTTAGAATGCTAATATAATCACCCCAAACAATTATTTGTCATTATATTAAGTCCCATCCTCATTACCCCCGACTTTTGGAATAACTTAGCCCGTCTGAAAAATGTTACATCTCCATAATTCCATAAAGATGAAGGCTTTAGCTCCTGATCCATCTTAAGGTTGAATGTTGAAGCACCTTCCACATGTAATGAGAGGCTGGGCTGGGCTGGCTGCTTCTCCCACTTATGTTCTCATGTTGTTCAGATGTACATAACTCAAGTCTGGACTGAATTCTATGAGAAACCTGAGGTGCACGTTGTGCGTGCGTGCGTGCGCATCCGTGTGTGACTGTGTGAGACTGACCTAAACTGTCACATACTTTTGACACCTGAACTACTCACATATTTTTTGTGAAATGGGTTCTCGAGTGTGTTGTACGGAGTCCTATGGTGATTTCGGGTTCTAAATGTATTGTGTATGTACAGTTTATGACAGTGAAGTCTGGGATAGTGAGACTGAATCTCTCTCTCTCTCTCTCTCTCTCTCTCTCTCTCTCTCTCTCTCTCGATGGTTTCCAGAGGGCAGATGTGGCTGAGAGGGAGGCCGAGGCTCTTCGAGAACAGCTGACGTCGGCGAACAAGTCCCTCCATCTGGCCACACAGATCCAGAAGGCTCCGGACATGGTACGCTCCTTCCTGTCGCTGTCCGACTCTCCCCACTCTCTTATCCACATGAAATATCCCCGAAACAGTGGATTGACATGTCACTGGGAGACACTGGGGGACACTGGGAGGTGCCAACAGGCCTTCTAGTGACATGCTACAGTACCTGCATGTGTTTTTCTCACTGTGTCTGTGCGTGCAGATAACGCCTGTGTGCCCGCACGCACATGCGTCTGTGCGTATATTCACATGTGTGTTCTTGCGTGCGTTCTTGTGCGTTTTTTCTTTCTTTACCCACGTGTTCACATGTTTATGTGTGCGTGTGCTTGCGTGTGTGTGTGTGTGTGTGTGTGTCCGCCCAACAGGAGCAGGCCCTGGAGGTGCTGTCGCGCTCCAGCCTGGAGGTGGAGCTGAGCTCCAAGGAGCGGGAGGTGGCGCAGCTGGCCGAGGACGTGCAGAGCCTGCAGGCCAGCCTGGCCGCCCTGCGCCAGACCACCGCCTCCCAGGTCACCCTGCTGGAGACGCAGCTCTCCGCCAAGGAGTCCACGCTGAAGGTCAGCCCCCCCCTCCTCCACTCCCTCAACACCCGACGTCAGTCCCCTTGCCTCCCTCAACACCCATCCCCTCCCCTCCCTCAACATCAACACCAGTCCCTTCCCCTATCTCAACACCAACACCCATCCCTTCCCCTATCTCAACACCAACACCAGTCCCCTCCCCTACCTCAACACCAACACCAGTCCCCTCCCCTACCTCAACACCAACACCAGTCCCCTCCCCTACCTCAACACCAACACCAGTCCCTTCCCCTCCCTCAACACCAACACCAGTCCCCTCCCCTACCTCAACACCAACACCAGTCCCTTCCCCTACCTCAACACCAACACCAGTCCCTTCCCCTACCTCAACACCAACACCAGTCCCTTCCCCTACCTCAACACCAACACCAGTCCCTTCCCCTACCTCAACACCAACATCAGTCCCTTCCCCTACCTCAACACCAACATCAGTCCCCTACCTCAACATCAACACCAGTCCCCTCCCCTACCTCAACACCAACACCAGTCCCCTCCCCTACCTCAACACCAACACCAGTCCCTTCCCCTCCCTCAACACCAACACCAGTCCCCTCCCCTACCTCAACACCAACACCAGTCCCTTCCCCTCCCTCAACACCAACACCAGTCCCCTCCCCTACCTCAACATCAACACCAGTCCCCTCCCCTACCTCAACACCAACACCAGTCCCCTCCCCTACCTCAACATCAACACCAGTCCCCTCCCCTACCTCAACACCAACACCAGTCCCCTCCCCTACCTCAACACCAACACCAGTCCCCTCCCCTATCTCAACACCAACACCAGTCCCTTCCCCTACCTCAACACCAACACCAGTCCCTTCCCCTACCTCAACACCAACATCAGTCGCCTCCCTCAACACCAACACCAGGGTGGTCCAGTACCCTGGCCTGGGGTGGTCCTTGACTGACACCTCTTTGTATGCAGGGAGACTGAGCAGAGGTGTCACAACCAGTGAGCTTTACGCACCCAGACCGCTGGAGCTCCTCCATTTGAAGTTCTGTCTGGACAAGTGTAGCGACATCGTAGACATAATTTTTTTTATTTTTTTTTATTTTTTTGGGAATGAATGAAATGGAGGAGACACATTCTTTTTGTACCCTGGTGGAATGCACTGAGCCGTGTAGAATGAACAGTGCTAATGCGATGGCTCTCAGCCAAGGAGAACACGCTTTACATTTTTTAACACACACTTTAAAAATGTATATATATTTTATTTTATTTCATTTATTTTTTTATACGATTTTATCTTGTGTGTCTTTAAAAAAAAAAAACTGTTCAGTATCAAGGCGCTTTAAAATAAAATATGATTATTATTAAGTGAGTACTTCCCAATGCGATGGACCCTTTTTTTCTTCTTTTTTTCTCCTTGATGTGGCTGTGGGAGCCACCGTGTCTTAGTATGCACAGTCACGTGCTGCCTCTCAAGTGGATGCTGCTTTCTAATTTACCCTGGTGAATACTTCCCAACTTCCCAGGGTTCCACGGGGCGTGCAGACTGTATACGTGGATGTCTTCCCCAGTACGCTGAGCCCACTCTATTATACCCTTACATTACACTTCACTTAGGGCCCATCCCAAGTGTGCACTCCCAAGTGGCCACTTGCTTAGCGAGGGTAACGAAGTGTGCCTCTCTCTCTCTCTCTCTCTCTCTCTCTCTCTCTTGTTTCTCTCTCTCTCTCCTGTTTCTCTCTCTCTCTCCTGTTTCTCTCTCTCCTGTTTCTCTCTCTCTCTCCTGTTTCTCTCTCTCTCTCTCTTCTGTTTCTCTCTCTCTCTCTTCTGTTTCTCTCTCTCTCTCTCCTGTTTCTCTCTCTCTCTCCTGTTTCTCACTCTCTCTCCTGTTTCTCTCTCTCTCTCTTCTGTTTCTCTCTCTCTCTCTCTCCTGTTTCTCTCTCTCTCTCTCTCCTGTTTCTCACTCTCTCTCTTCTGTTTCTCTCTCTCTCACACAGCAAATGGAGGAGAAGCTGCAGGAGCAGGCAGACTACCAGGATGTGAAGAAGGAGCTCAGGTAATTGAACCCCCCCCCCCCCCCCCCAGTCACCCTCAACCTCAGGCGTCAGTTCAATAAACCATACAAACGAACCGCGACAAATGCATTCCTGCCTCCGAGCTTCAGAGGTTTCGGATGCCAACCGAGCACGAGTCAGAAGACACGACCGCTAGAGAAGCAAGCCTCTCGGTCTGGTCCGTACACGTTCTAGTCTAATGCTTATTCGGACACCCTGCCAACCCTCCCTCAGGACCATCATTAACCTTTAGATGTATCCCCGGTCTCATTGGCTAAGCACTGCTCCCTTGCATATCAGAAGCGGTGTGTTTTGATTGGACGGTGTGTGGCGGGTCTTTGCCCGGGACCCTGGCCTTTTATTTCTTGACTATCTGATTGGGGACATGTTCAGATCTGGTGATGGGATGCTAACAGGGTTAGCGCTAGACCTCCATTAAAAAACGCGGGGAATGAACCAGACGCTGTTTCTTTAATGTAAGTTGAATTTTATGGATTTCTTTCTATGGAGTGAACTGCTTTTTTTAACACATTCTTTCAACGGCACACAGTTGCGTTCGTCCAATGTGGTGCGTTCAAGTCAGTGAATTGTGAAGGGGGGAAAAGAGAGGGAATTGACACCCGGAAAATGTGACCGCCGTTTTATTTTCTGTCCCGTCTGAATCGGGATGGATTTGAAGCGTTGGAAGTGTTGTGCTGTAGGCGGTGTTCTTGTGGTTGGTAGGCTACCTCAGACAGGCTCTCGCGCTTCGGATTCGAGCCCTATAAAAAGACCTCAAACACACAGTAGCTTCAGTTGTCTGGTGACGAGACGCGACTTATCTCCGTCTAAGCCTGTAATCAGAGGGCTAACTGAGTTAGGATCGGCCCGATGATGAGCATAATTGGAAGGCACTGTCCACGTTAACAGACCGAGTCTCTTGCCAAGTGCTTTGACCATCTTCTCCGCTCCCCGAAGGCAGGGTCCGTCTGGAAATGAATGTGGTAACTGGATTTTAGGCATGACGTTCTAGAGTGAGTGCCAGTGAATGACCCTGTTTGTGACAAGTCTCCGAGTCACTCTGATGTCGCTCAGCTGCTGAAAAAACTGTTGACGGGATAATTGTATTGATAGCCTGTTGTCCCCAAGCAAAGCATTCCACTGCTAATGGCTTCAAACACTCCTAATAGTGTTAAAGTGTGTCTGTATTTGCATGAAAACCTTTTTCAGAGACACTTTTTCCAATATCACCGGCAATCCAATTGACACCAAACGCGTTATTGAATAACCTATTTTAATGACTGTGAATGGGTTTAAGGACTTCATTGCATTATCAGATTTCGATGGTCGGACGGGACTTGAAGGACTTGCATTGAGCTTGTCTTCTCTGGGACATGTTGCTTTGCCTCTGTCTTGCCCTCATTTAGAGGGGACAGTGCTAGGGTTAGGGTTGTGGTCTGGTGTAAATTTATGATCTCCCCCTTTTCAAGTCAGTAATCAAGCGGTCCATTTCCCCTGGTTTTGTCCCCAGTATCTTCAAGTCCATGGAGTTTGGCTCATCAAACTGCTCCTCAGCTCAGGTAAGAACAGACAACAGAAACATGACTTGGATTTGGATCATTCTAAATGATCACAACAGAAATTGTTTTTCCCGTAGTTGGTTTTACATGGTTTTACATGCGCGCATGCTCTCTCTCTCTCTTTCTCTCTCTCTCTCTCTCTCTCTCTCTCTCTCTCTCTCTCTCTCTCTCTCTCTCTCTCTCTCTCTCTCTCTCTCTCTCTCTCTCTTTCTCTCTCTTTCTCTCTCCCTCCCTCCCTCCCTCCCCCTCCCTCCCTCCCTCCCCCTCCCTCCCTCCCTCTCTCTCTCTCTCTCTCTCTCTCTCTCTCTCTCTCTCTCTTTCTAAGGACTCTAAGCCTCTGGAGTTGTTGTTGTTGGAGAAGAGTCGAGGCCTGCAATCTGAGAGCTCCTCTCTACGCCTGCCCAACAGTGAACTGAGCGGTGAGTCTCCCAGACACACACACACACACACACACACACAATGCAGCTCATCTCCCATCTCTTAGGCTAACACATGTTAGTGCCTGCCTGTGTGCACACAGAGAACAGTCATATCAGCGCGTGCCAAAGTTGACCAGGTTATCACATTAGTCAGAGAGAGTCTTTACTTTCGATCTCCTTATCAGAGTAACAGGCCGGGCCAATGAGATGTTGGCAGATCCTGGGAGACACACCCTCAAAGCCAACCGCAAGTGTTTATTTTGTTTTTTTTGTTCCGTCTGTCAAGGTCTGATCCACAGGCTGGAACAGAACAGACCTGGAACAGGACTGACAAGTGTTTAGTTTGTCCAAAAAGGCAGCTGATCTCTGATCTTTTAACTGACTGAGCCAAACCCATTGATGCATATAGCCCTAGGGATCCCGTCATCGATCTCCAAGCCCATTTCACCCTCTCTTGTCACGACGTGCCAATCCGCATACCCCATATTCAGCTGCCTTCCACATCCACCCACACACATACAACAACACAAACAATCACACGCATTCCTGAGCACTTTTCAATGTGTCGAGTTTCCGTGTCTAGAATCATCAAGCACCAGGATATGATATCCCTCACAGAGGGAGTGCTCTCCTCTGTGGGTTGGGGTGCTCTTGAAAAGCAGACACATTTTTCAAACAGATGCTACCCCTGTTAAATGGTAGAAACAAAGTCAAAAGGCTTTTTTTTTTTTTTTTACTTTTGCCTTTATCAGAGTTTAGGCTGTGTGTGTGTGCCAGGGTGATTTAGACTTAAAACAACACGTTAGTCCCTTTGTTCTGTCAGTTGGCTTCAGGGGTTAGAGACAGGAAGTCCAGTAGGCAGACAGGAAACGACGCCAGCTATCTCCACCAACAGAAGAAGAGCTGTTAGCCTAAAAGGAAAGACCGTTATCTCTCAAGAGGAGCTTTTAAAACAAATATAGGCACACTTTAAAAGAACCAACATATCAACTGTTTCCATTGGCACCGCCCCCACATTTTGACCCCAAAAAAAGACACAGAGAAGAGGAGAGGTCTGCCTCGCCATACATGGTTTAATGGAGTGGAAATATACGTTTCGATACAGACAGTCGACTTGCACGATTAAGACTGAAGTACCGCTTTCCCTCCACGCCTGGACTCCCATTTTATCCCATCTCGAGGATCCGTCTTTTTACAGAGGGGGAGTTAGGAGGTAATGTTCCCACCCAGCCCATTCCACCAGGATCTGAGGCTGGAGGTTCCTTGTTTTATCTCCATTTATCTGAACGCCTCGACTCCTTTAGTGTATCCTCCCCTCAACCTGTCTGCGGTACTGTAGCGTCACACCTCTTCATGTTCAACCGCTCGGGAGAAGTGTTTTCCACTGCCAAGAGAAGTCAACTTCACAATGCCTCTTCACTTAACTCCCAAAAAGTTGATTTTACCCCCCCCCCCCAAAACTACCAGAGTATGACCTCTCCAAAGCGTTACCTAACCACACCGCCGGCTGTAGGGGGGGAGGCTAGTCTATGATATACACAAACAGGTAGCGACGACTCGCGGTGTCTGGAGGCTACATCTCATCTTTGCTGGTTAAGGTCAGGTTGTTGTTGCCTAACCCTGGGCTGTTTGCTAGCATCGCCTCTGCACCCACACAGTACGGATTACAGAGGCGTGCGCCCGGCACACACACACACACACACACACACACACACAATGCGAGGAGGATCGGGGGTGGGGGTTGTGGGGGGGGCACATAGGAGTTCAGAGGCTGGAGGAGACAGAGTGATCCAGTATGTTAATGAAGCCCAGTCCCCCCCCCCTTCCCACAACCCCCCAGTGTGCCCTTTACCACTCAGTGCACTTGGCCGCTCAGGAAATGTCAACCCAATTGGCTGCGGGTCTACCCATGCCTTACCCACCCGCCAAAACCAGGCCTTTTATTTGTATTCGTAACGGGACCCCATTTTTTCGGTCTAAATATATCATGTTAATGTTCAACCCAAGGCTCTGTTTGGGTCTGACTGCCATCCTACTTACTTCATCCTCATTAGATGGTTCACTTTTTGTATGTTAATAAATGCCACAAGGGTGTAATCTGTTTTACAATTAGAACTTTATTTTGAATCTCTTGAGTTTTTAGGATGGCTTCTTTTGTACGTATGGAACGTTATTCGTGCTGCAATTCATATCCAAAAACAACCACAGTGGATCTTGAATGTTTCACCCAGATGATAACAAACGGTCGTGTCGATCTATAAAAGGACCGCAATGAATCTTGAATGCTGAACACATCTATTAACAAACGGTCGAACCATCGAACATCTATAAGAAAATCACCATGCAATCGAATACCAAGAGACCACATTGAGTCTTGAAACAACACATCTCTGGCAAATGACCTAGTTAAATATCAAAAACACAGTATGCACAAATAACCTCCGACTGATCAGCTTTCAACCGTTTCCATTGAAGATTCATTGCGGTTGTTATTTACATGAGTTTTGGCACAAAAAAATGTCCATAGACACAGAGCCTATATATCTACTCCCTAAAGACAGGCAACTGTGCTTTAAACATTAATTGAATCTCACAGGGAAAAAAAGTAAACTCTTTCTATGAGTCCATGGAAGCCATTATCTGTCCCTGCTGCTGAACTCCTGGATCTTGTGTCCATATCCTGTCACATGCCTGCCAGACGCCTGCCTTCAACATGGCTCAGTGTTGCACTGTAGCCAGATATAACGTTACACTAACATTATACAACCCTACTGCTCACTGCTGTCTTTGATGGAGAGAGTTGGCTGTGGATTAAAGAAGAAAATTGTCTCACTGAACCAGCCAACCACTCACCACCAACACTTGATCCAACACTCCTCCTGTTCTTGAAGGCCCCTGATGGATTGATCCCAGGGAAGAGAGACTAGATGATTCCATACATAGTTCCATCCTCCATAGTAGATGATTTTAGTCCTCCAGGAGTGCCTAGAAGCACACTGTTGACCTGAAGTTCATTATGACAGGTGGTACGTTTCGGTACCGTCTTGAGCGTTCAAATGTTTATTGTTTTCTTACTCTAACCGGCGTCTTGTTGTTGTTTTGTCTGACCTTGCCCTCGTTTGGTGTTTTGATCTGACGCTCTTGACGTCTCAGCGATGTATTTTCAACGTGCCGCCGTCGTCCCCTCTCTCTCTCTCTCTCTCGCAGGTGTGCCGGGGCGAAAGGTCAAAGAGTCCTCGGAGGGTCAACAGCGTCTCTCCGCCACGCCCATGGCGGGCGCCAACCTGCAGGGCTCCCCGCCCCCCCCCTCCTCCCAGCTCCTCCTGCGCACTGGAGGTAGCGCCGCCTCCGACGCCCTCCTCCCCAATGCCGCAGCCGCCAACGGCACCCACCACTTCTCCCCCACGGGCGGCTGTGGCGGCGGCCTGGGCGGCGGTGGTGGTGTGGGCCAGGACTTCTTCAGCCACTCCTCGCTGGCCTCGGCAGGCACCGCTTTCCCCCTGGCGGGCAAGGTGGCCCTCAACTCCCTGCTGCAGCGGCAGCTCATGCAGACCTTCTACTCCAAAGCCCTGCAGGACTCGGTGTCCGCCTCGGGGCAGGCCCTCCTTTTCTCCCCCGCCCACTACCCAGCGCCCAACTCCCTGTCGGCCAGCCCCCTGCCCGGCCACCCATCCCTGCAGTCCCAGAGCGGGCAGCACCCGTCGGCGGGGGGCAGCCCGGACGTCAACGGCCTGGCCCCCTCGCCCAGCCAGTCGGAGGGGGCCGGGAGCGCCTCGGAGGGCGAGGACATGGACACCTCGGAGATCGCGCGGCAGGTCAAGGAGCAGCTGATCAAGCACAACATCGGCCAGAGGATCTTCGGCCACTACGTGCTGGGCCTGTCCCAGGGCTCGGTCAGCGAAATCCTGGCCCGGCCCAAACCCTGGAGCAAGCTGACCATCCGGGGGAAGGAGCCGTTCCACAAGATGAGGCAGTTCCTGTCCGACGAGCAGAACATCCTGGCTCTGCGCAGCATCCAGGGGCGACAGAGAGGTGAGATTACGACGCACACACACACACACACACACATACACACTGATATACAGTCGAGTACACACACACACACACACACACACACACAGCATCCAGGGAAGACAGAAAGGTAAGACTTGAGAGGGAGGAATTTGCTGTGTTTTAGTCTCAATGCTCAACACACGTGCACAAAAAGTTGAAGCTGGAAACTTAGGTCACTACTCTCACGCACAAACGTGGTTGAGCAGTGAGCACAAGTGTGAACACACATCTGGGAGGTTTTCTCTTTTTTTCATGTGTTTAAACACACCACCAATTCCATCTGCAAGGCTTTAGGAACTGGATGTTCTCACCCACCGGATCGGCCTGCGTCTGCGGTCCGTGGACCAACCATACTGTAGGCATTCTGTCTTCCTGTAGCTCCAGTGGTTTTCTTCTTCTACAATAACAAGGAACTGTAGCTGTCTCTTCTGAGGCTTAACATTTTTACATTTACATTTTTGGGTTAGGGTTATTTAGCAGACGCCTTTATCCAAAGCAACAAATACATTTGTCTAAATGTGAACCATCTCTCCATCAGTCATCGCAAGAAAAAGTCATCAATGCTCTGGCGGTCAAAAATGCTAGGGGATTTTTTGTTTTGTTTTAATGATTATTATTTACAGTAGAGAAACTCTACAGGGGGGTAGAGGGGACGGAGAGGTTTCAGCCCACCGACACACCTCAGGGAGCTCCTCATGTCAAATCTAATCAAATAGTTTTGTCACGAACATCTATAATTCTTCTTCTTCGGCGTATGGGTAGTTGTTTTTCCTCTCCACTCCACCAGGCTCGGGGCCGAGGGGCTACCCTTTTACCACCCCGAGACCTGGTTGAGGGGCTCACCCGGGCTATATTTCTGGACACCCCTCCAGAAGCCACGTCATCGTCTCGTCATCTAATAACGACAGACCATGCATCCCGTTGGGTGGGTGGTACACCGGGCAATCCAGGATAACATGGTCTGCGGTTTGGTCCTCTGCGCCACACTCGCACGACGCATTTGGGGCCAAGCCCCATCTGTGCATTGATGAGCGGAAACGCCCGACGCCGGTCCGGAGACGATTGAGCCTCACCCAGGATAGCCTTAGCAAGTCCATCCCGAGGGGCTCAGGGCCGGCGACTGGGATGTGGTTGGAGGTGTTAGCCTCCCACTCCGCGCGCCACATATAATCCGCCCATCCTGCCGCACTGATGTTGAGATCTCTGCATTGCTGCCTGAGATCCTGTGCGGCAGGCACAAATGGGTGTCTCGACTTGAGACGCCGGGAGGGCTCCGCTGTTATAGCGAGCCTATCATGGAGCAGATGGTTATTAAGCTCCACGGCCCGGCAGGCGAGACGTGCTGTGGCTCCCATGCGGCGGAGGCCTGCGGGCTGGATGCCTGCTAGGATGGGAAGGTTGTCCACGGGGGTTGGATGCAGGCATCCTGTCACAATGCGCAAGGCTTCGTTTATAGGCGAGTCGATGAGGCGGGTGTGGGCACTGCGACACCATACTGGGGCGCAGTATTCACTAGTTGAATAAACGAGGGCTAGGGCTGCCGTGCGCAAGGTCCTTGCGCCGGCGCCCCAGCCCGAGCCAACCAGTCGCCTCATCAACGCCACACGAGCTGTTAACTTCTTGCGCAGTGACTCGAGGTGTCGGCGAAACGTGAGCGTCCTGTCCAATGTCACGCCGAGATAGATTGGCTCAGCGGAACATGGCAGGGGAGTTCCATCTAGGTGTACTCTAAGCTCACGTTTAGCCTCCCTGTTGTTAAGGTGGAAGGCAGCCGACACCGTCTTTGCCTCGCTAAGCTTCAATCTCCATTTCCGGAAGTATGCCACTAGTGTCTGCATGTCCTGGCTCAGAATCCCCTCCACAGACTGCCAATTTCCAGCAGAGTACACCACTGCGAGGTCGTCTGCGTAGGCGTACTTCCGCGAGAGTATGTTGGGCAGGTCATAGGTGTAGATATTATAGAGGAGGGGGGCCAGGACCGATCCCTGAGGGACGCCGTTCTTAAGGCGTCGAAGCCTGCTTAGCTGTCCGCGACGGGTGGTGAGGGTAAAGCTGCAGTTACGGATGAGCTCCATGATCATTCTGACCATGTGCCTGTCCGGCAGCAGGCGGAGCAGCTTGCAGGAGAGGCCGCGATGCCATACGGTATCATAGGCAGCCGTCAGGTCTATAAAGACGGCCCCGGCCTTCTTTTTTGCCGAAAAGCAATCCTCGATGTCTTGAGTCATAAGGGTGACTTGATCTACGGTCGACATCTATAATAATAATAATAATAATTCATTCATAATTCATAATTCATTCATTTATATTGCGCTTTTCCGAGGCTCAAAGACGCTGACAATATGGGAGAAACAGAAAACAAGGAAACAACAAGCAGCAGATAACATGAGCACGTAGAAGACAGAGTGGGGGGGGGGGGGGGGGGGGGTGGCAGGGTTAGGGGAGATGGTTAGGGGTAGGCGAGGTTGTATGCGTGGGAGAACAGGTAGGTTTTGAGGTGGGATTTGAAAGTGGAGAGTGAGGGTGATACAGCCGTAACAGATACAGTGAAATGCTTTGGAATATTGCTCCTCGATCAGCGACCGTCAACCACAATCAACAAATCAACAATACAATATAATATAGCATAATAAAACGGTGACAATAGACGTGCATAACAGTGTACTGTAAGTAGCAGCAGTGATGACTGTAATAATGACAATTAGTAATACAATGATACCTTGATACCTTTAGACTTAGTGGTCACCTGCTGATCTTTAGCCATTGACTTGATTCCACACAGTCTCATGAAGGGTCTCATCATAGAGACTTTATAGGGTTAATCAGGGATTGGATGATTGTACTTCAAATGAATGATATATAGCCATTGAGTCTTGAAGAATATACAGTTAACAGTTTTACTCCATCAGAACTAGAAGATTGTTTTGTACTTCTGTTGTTTCTAAACGATGTCATTGCAATCCAACACTGTATAGCTTCAAAATGGTTAAAACAAACATTTCTTTGTCTCATGGGTGGTCAGTCATTGCATCCAGAGGTTTGTCTATGAATATGAAATTGGCAGTGGTGGCATTTCTCCAGCCCCCACCCCTCGTCTGTTTACCAAAACAAGGTGTGTGTGTGTGTGTGTGTGTGTGTGTGTGTGTGTGTGTGTGTATGGGAGGGGGGGGGGGGGAGCTGGTGACCCGCTTTGTTGTTGTTTGAATCCCAGATTGTCCCCTTTTCCCAAGCCACATTTTCCCTCCATCCCTAGGCCATAGGCCCAGTGTTCCAGGTTGTTTACCTTGATGAATGGACATCGATCCTTATCTCTCTGTCGCTAGTCGTGTCGCCCGCTAAGACGTCCAGATTAACCTCCGCTAAGACATGTTCCCTTCCTCCCGTTATCGCTCCCCGCCTGTCATCGGCAGCGACCGTCCCAGGAATCAGACGCCTGAGAAGGAAGAGAGAGGGGGAGAGCGTTTAGAGAAGCCCAGTCTATCAAAATGTCATCTTCGCCTGCTCCACTCAGGGCCCGGGCCACTTAGCGCCCTCGGCCCTCCCTGCCTTTCGCTATTGATTTTTCGTAGCCGGTCTTAAACGGCGCGCTGCTGTGGAACGCAAGCTCTGCTGTTGGAGTTAGCGAGCGGGAGACAGACTGATCCTATCAGATTGTAGGGGGGGAGGGGGGGGGGATTTCTCTGATGTCTGAATGGGGGCACATCGACGCCATCCGAACAGCAGTCAATAACATGCAGCAGTCAAGTCTAGACAGGCCGCGGGACGGAGAAGAGGGGGTGTGTTTGTGTGTCTGGGTGTGTGCTGTTTATGTGACGTGTCTCCAACAAACATATACTGTACATTCTAGAATTCCAATGCAATGAGCCCCTAGGCCCCAATCTTCTTCATTTCTACTTTTGTCATAGAAATACAGAGAAATATCTTGACCCCGGCTCATCTCAGATTGAGATGTACAGTAATGACTCAATGCGCTGCAACTCATCAAAGGCTTTGCTTGTGTACCCCGGCTGCTGCTGCAAAGCCTCATTTCTCACCCAGAACCGCTCATGACTAATGCAGACACTCTCACAAGCAATTACATTAACTACGAGGCTGATTTAGAATACACGGCTTCTATTTAAATGACTCTATATTTCTCTCTCTCTCTCTCTCATTCTCTTTCTTTCTTTGTCTCTCACTCTGTCACTCTCCCTCTCTTTCCTCCCTCCCTCTCTCTCTCTGTCCTTCAGTAAGGGAAGGAGACATTCTGAGCCTCAAAGTCTCAGCTGGCGTACGGCATCTTAGACGATGACCCGGCGAGAGAGGTAGACGGACGTGAGGTTCAGCCAACGCGTCGTCCTCAGTCTCGTCTCTCGTCACCACGTGGCACGGTCCCACTTGGCGCGGGGCGGGGGGGGGGGGGGGGGGGGGCGGGGGGCGGGTGGGGGTGTTCTGAAAGTCTGGTGCTGCGGGCGGAATGTAGTTCCTCTCTGTGTTAAAGCAGCAGAAGGAAGCGGAAGAATGCGCTCACTGTCGCTCTCGCTCTCTCCACTCTTGTCTATTGTGCGTGTTTGGAAGAGCTTCAAGGGCTTCGGTCTGGCAGCCCGCCCCGGACCTGTCTTAACCGACGAGGGAGACAAGTTAACAGAGTCATGTTCGGCAGCAACAGTCATGCCGTCTGTATGCGGTGGAGTCACTCTAGATATGGAACAGTTCCACTGTGATAATTGTTATGTTTTCAATAACTAGAACCCACAACCCCATGATCTGGTTAGCCTAAATCCCCATCCATGTCTGTCGCTGAAATTCAGTCAAGTTTTTTGATCGGCGGTTGGAACGGACTCAAGGGTTTTCTCGAGGTGAAGGTTGCGCCAAGTGCGCTGACCAAGGCACCGGTCAAAAGTGTTCTGGAGGAGTGTGTGTACCGTGCACACAAGCATCGCCTTGTCACCTACCGCTTTTCTTTGTCAAAGTGTTCTGGAGGAGTGTGTGTACCGTGCACACAAGCATCGCCTTGTCACCTACCGCTTTTCTTTGTCATTCATGTTTTTTTTCCTCTCTGGTTAGGTTTAGGTCAGTTTGATGGATTCGAGGTTTCAGTCTGTTACTTTTGGGTTTCATCCTGTAGTTTGAGTGCAGGGATGTTATCTCACTATTAGGCTTTTCTCAGATGTCCCCCTGACTTAAGACTTGTAGTAACGATAAGAGGGCTGGTCTAGTGACCACCTCCTCCTCCTCCTCCACCTCTCTGTCTCTCTCTCTCCTCTTCCACCTCTCTGTAAACAAAAACAGCAGATTTCATTGGGTTAAAAGGTGAAGGTAGGGCCCCGCGGTGGTGTAGCGGTCTACGCACTGGCCACTAGTGCATGCTGCCCACCGGGGCCGGGGTTCGTATCCCGGCTCGCCAGATCCAGATATGGCCGAGGCACACGGGAAGCGGCATATTGGGCGGCCGCTTCCGAGGGCGGTATAGGAGTATTTCTGGACTAGGATCCGTCGCGCAACACCGCCCCCTGGGCGCCGGAATAACGGTGCTGGGCTCGAGGAGCCAGTCAGCTAGTCTGCCTGGCGGCCTCTTCTGGGACTGCCGGCCACGGGGTCGTGCGGCGGATCCTATGCAATAGGCAGGGGATAATTGGATGCTAAGTTGGGTTAAATTGGCTACCAAATTGGGTGAAAAAGGGATAAAATCTGAAAAACAAATTTTTTAAAAGGTGAAGGTAGTGAGGTTCCGGTCCAGGCGCCCCTGACACTTACCCTCTTATCTGTTCGCCGCTTGTCTTCCAACAGAGAACCCAGGCCAGAACCTGAACAGAGTGTTTCAGGAGGTTCCGAAGCGAAGAACCGGCTCCGAAGGCTCATCGAGGCCAGGTCTGTTCTTTGCCTTCCCTATCGTGGTTGGTTTAGTGTTTTTGGTTCGGCTTTTTTTTCTTTCATTTTATTTTTTTTTCCATTGTCCCCAATTTGTTGTTGTAAGTAGCTATTGTAAAAAAAAAAAAAAAAGAATATATATATTATATCTACTTTTTTTTTAAAACTCATTCTTACCACTTCTGGCCTGGAGTCTGGTTGAGGAGCAGGGAGGACAGCGGGGGGGGCGGCGCGCGTCAGATTGTGTTTTCAACCACCGAAAAATGGTGACGGTTTGGATTTGGGGGGGGGAGGGGTTGGGGGGAATCTGCTCCCAGTCCTGTGGTGAACCTCTGCCACGAGATGAGAACGGGGGGGGGGTGAGGCCTGCGAGGCGGGGGTGGTGCGGGTGCTCTGTTGGGCCCTATAAAACCAGCCTCTCTCCCCCAGTCTGACATCAGGGCGAAACCTCACACGTATAATTAAGCCTTTAAAAAGCTCCTTTATACGCTGTACTATGTACTTTCCCTAAGCCCAGGCGGTGTTTGAAGCGTTGTGAAAATGACCCGGGGTGTGGTTCCTACATGCTGTTTGGCACTTCGGCAAGCCGCACACACACGGAACAGCCTCTCGGCCCCCGCCTTTTGGAGAAGCGCTGGTGGCCTTGACCAAACTGTGAAACGTTGGAAAACAACACAGAGGTCCTTAGAAACACACAGAGTAACATCATGTGTCCCTAGTGACCCAGCTGCTTTACCCATATCCCCCGTTAGGGTTTGTGTGTGTGTGTGTGTGTGTGTGTGTGTGTGTGTGTGTGTGTGCACGTGCGCGTGTGCGGTGTGCGTGTGCGGTGTGCGTGTGCGGTCATGACGTGTCATGCTGTGGGCTGTGGATGGGGGGGGGGGGGGGGGGGGGGTTAGTGCTTAGGGAGTAGTGGGCCCTCACCCTCGCCCTTGTGCCTGGGTCAGCCCCTCTTAGTGGACCATTACTTCCAGTTCACCTCTTGTGTATCCAGCTGCTCCCCCCCCCCCTCTCTCTCTCTCTCTCTCTCCCTCCCTCCCTCCCTCTCTCCCTCTCTCTCTCTCTCTGTCTCTCTCTCTCTCTCTCTCCCTCTCTCTCTCTCTCTGTCTCTCCCTCCCTCCCTCTCTCCTCTCCCTCTCTCTCTCTCTCTGTCTCTCTCTCTCTCTCTCTGTCTCTCTCTCTCTCTCTCCCTCTCTCTCCCACTCTCCCTCTCTCGCTCTCTCTCCCTCTCTCTCTGTCTCACACACACACACACACACACACACACACATGAGCGAGCCCTGTCCTTGCCCAATTACTCTGACCAGTCACTCAGGACAAATGAGACCGGGGGGGAAGAGGGAGAAGAGGCCGTTCAGGAGCGTGGTCCCGCTCCGGCCTCCCCCCGCATGTTTAACTCCAAACACCCAATTAGCCGTCTCCTTTAGAAGCCCTTCCAAAACACCAGGTCTTGTGTTTCTTATGGAGCCAGTCCAAAGTCTGCTTCCCATTGTTGCATAGAGAGAGAGAGAGAGGGAGGGAGAGAGAGAGAGAGAGAGAGAGAGAGAGAGAGAGAGAGAG
>NC_137689.1:25834223-25836723 GCF_963989245.1 Nansenia antarctica | reverse complement strand
CCCATGACAACACAATGACGACCCAGGTGACAGTGACGCCTCAAAGCGTCTCAAATCAAATGCCAATTCCAAAACGGGACAGACAGTTACAGTATGTTAAGGATTGACTTGTTTAAAGAGGGGTGGAGAGAGGTTTGTATGATGGTTTGATTGACAGGCTGTGTCGTCGTCGTCGTCCCCGTTGAGAATGTGTTAAGAGTGTTAACCCCCCCTCAACGCTGTGCCCCCCCCACCCACTACAGATGGTGTGGAGGAGAAACAGAGACGAACAGGGTACCCCAGAGGAATGGGCAACTATTTCGCAAAATATGCACAAAGTCTCAGACTCGGTGAGGATACGTATTTGACCTTACACACTGTGTGGCCCCCCCCCACACACACACACACCGAGGAATACAAGCGCAATGCAAGACTGTCCCATAAAAAAGATATAATTAAAAATACTCTTGTGCTTTAATTTTGGGGGGGAAACTGTGAGAAAACTTTCCACTGAGGAGATATATCATTATCTCATATCTGAGGAGGGGACGTAGCGGAACTAAAATAACTTGTTTAAGAACTTCTTCCTTCAGTTCTTGATAGCAGGAAAGACCGAAAATCAAAGGCCCAAAAAAAAAACACCACACCAGATTCAACTGCTTAACAATGTTTTCGAATTCGCCTTTGTGTGTTTGCCCCCTGTAGCCTAGCCTAGACTGTGGTGCCACTAAACTAACCAAAGTGTATCTCTCTCTCTCTCTCTCTCTCTCTCTCTCCCTCTCCCTCTCCCTCCCTCCCTCCCTCCCTCTCCCTCCCTCTCTCTCTCTCTTGTCTCTCACCTGACAGTAGACTCCTCCCAGCCCCCCCCCTCCTCCAGCTGCGGGGCGGTGGGCATGGGGGGCGGTGGCCCCAGCTCGGACGAGACCATCCGCTCCATCCTGGAGCAGGCCCGCCGGGAGATGGAGGCCCAGCAAGCGGCGCTGGAGCCCATCCTCAAGGCCTCCTCCATGGGCCCCTCGGACCTGGCCCTGCTCTCCCCCAAGCTCCTGGGGGCTCCCCCGGGCCTGGGTGCCTCCTCCTACTCCCCCCTGGCCCTCTCCCTCAAGAAGCCCTCCCTGCCACCCTCCTCCTCCTCCCCCTCGCCCTCCTCCCTCCTGGACTTCCACTCAGCCATGGTGAAGAAGGAGGCGGGGGGAGAGGTGGCCCTGGGAGACGGAATAGGAGGAGGAGGGGGGGGGATGCTGTTAGACGGGGGGATGATGAAGCAGGGGCGGGGCTCCTGGAGGGACCAATGGTGGAGCAGCATGCACTCCGGGGGACGGGGGGTGTCGGCGAGCGGGAACGAAGACTCGAGGAGTCAGGAGGACAGCAAGGAGGTAAGGAGGAGACGCCACTCCTGCCCCCCCCCCCCCACCCTCAGGTAGACACGGCTCTCACCACCCCCCCCTAACCCTCTTATACTAACCCTCATCTATATGGGGGTGAGTCATTTTGTCAGTCTATTTTTCCATTTAGTCTTCGTGTTTTTAGACGAAGACGCACGTTAGTTTTATTGACATTTAGTACATTTGTGTCCTTCTTAGTTTTAGTGTCGTTTTAGTCAACGGAAACTGAAAACGTTTTAGTCTACAAAAAATTACCGAAACAACGCCAAAAAAATAATCAGATTTCTTCAACTAAAACGACACTAAAACTAAGAAGGATAGAAATTGTGACTAAAACTAACGTGCGTCTTTGTCTAAAGACTAACTAAACGTAAAACAGCCTGCCCAACTGAACGCTGATGCGGGTAAAAGACCATGACCACACCTTGACGTCTTTAGGTTCCTCCCTGGTCACCGTTGACGACAGCATCACTCCTGAAATAATGATTGACCTTCATGTGTTGGTTGAACTCCTGAGAGGGAGTTCTGCATGCTGTGTGTGTGTGTGGCACGCAGGATTTATTTTGCTGCTTCTCTTGAAACTACTGAGATGTGTAAACGTGTAAACGTCTGCGGACGTCTCTTTAGCGCGTGCGGCTCCTCTGAGCGTCTGTGTGGAGGTGAATACGTGAATGAGGTCGATAGGTTTGGAAGTTGATGTTTGAAGGTGCTGTCGATAGTAGACAAACACCAAAACATAGGACCGTTGTCAGTGCTTATGGGTAACGTACTGCTGCACCTGTGTGTGCGTGTGTGCGTGTGCGTGTGTGTGTGTGTGTGTATGTGGCTGTGTGTGTCTGCGTGCGTTTGTGTGTCTGCGTTTGTGTGTGTGTGTGTGTGTGTGTGTGTGTGAGGTCCGTCGACACCGATGCAAACCGGTTTGGCAACACGACAGAGACATTCTGCCCCGTTGTGTGTCTCCGTCAGATCAGCCAAACTCTCCAGCTGCCCCCCTCCCCAGACCCTGCCCCCCCCGGCCTCACCTGGGAGCTCACTAGCTGTCTTCACCACATTGACAACCATCCCCATCCTCCCCCATACCCCTCCCCTCCTCCTCCTCTGCCCCCATACTCCTCCTCCTTTCTGGATTCATCCAA
>NC_137689.1:25759223-25824223 GCF_963989245.1 Nansenia antarctica | reverse complement strand
CTGTTTGTGTGTGTGAGTGTGTGTACAGGCTTGTAACCCCCAGCTCCACCCCCCCCCCCCGCTGTGGCCTTCCTCCCAGCCTTGGCAGAGGCAGAGTGATGAGGTGGCTCCTCTGGGCTGGCAGCTCTCCCCATGTAGGGCACCCCCTCTCTCCTGACGCCTCCCTGCCTCTCTGCCTCTCTCTGCAGGGGGAGGGAGACAGGGCAGGACAGGACAGGAAAGCTAACTCCTAGCACACAGACACACACACACACACACACATACATACATACAGACACCTTCAACGACAACCCACACACCTCTCCTGTCTCTCAACTGTCAACAGACACACAAACACACACACACATACACCGTGTCGCTGAACGATCCCGAACACACACACACACACACACCGTCCTCTGTCCCTCAACTATCCCTAACACACACACGCACACACACCCACACACACACAAGCAACGACATCCACTTGAACCTGTGCTGTCTAAACCGGTATAGAGAACACAGCCCAACACAGAGAGCCTGACAGGAGATGAGTGTGTTATCGTGGCGGGGTTATAAGCTCATCGATTGTTTCTCCAAATGTCGTCCTCCTCTCGTTTAAAGAAAACCCTCCATCCCCCCCTCCTGGTGGGCGTGTCGTACGTGACTGTCAGGACGAGTCATGTCGGACACACGCGTCGCGGACTCGGGCGGGACGGCGGCCTCTCGTGCTACGGAAACAATAGCTCCGGAAACGTGACAGACACCAAGTCCGTTTTAATTTGCGCGTCAGATGTTTTGTGCTCGGCTTGATTTAGTAGTGTGACTTCTTTCCGAGCGGCGTCAATTAATCTAATCAGTCAGAAGAAGAACGCACTTCTGTCGTATACGGCCGGTACACACGCGTACGTACACACACACACACGTACTGTACACACACGCACACACACTTATCTTCTCCGCTGACAGGCGCTCTGCTGCCGACGCAACAAAAACACGACGCTTCCTCCTCTGATGTGCAGAGAGGAGGAAAATTGCACACATAAGTGATTTTTCAACTTGTCCTCTCCCCGCATCCTCTCTTTTTCCCTTTCCCCCTCTCTCTCTCTCTCTCTCTGTCTCTCTCCTTCCATCTCTCTTTCTTCCACCATCCCCCCACCACCACCCCTCCCCACACACACACACACACCGCTACCCCCCCCCAACCCCCCCCCCCCCCACACCCGCTCTTCCCTGTCAGTCGACTGTCGCAGGAGGGGAGAATTGATTGGGCGTGCAGCGGGCCGTCACCCAGCCGTTGGGACGCGGGAGGGAAGGGGGAGGACGGGGGGAGGACGGGGGAGGAAGCGTGGGGGAGTTTAGTGAAGATGACAGAATCCCCAGCCAGACGCTCGGCGCAATCACTCTCACGGCGCATGGTGGAATGAATGACTGGGCTGTTTGACGGGCCACTGGAGCAGAGTATACGCCGGGGCCTCCGCGGTGAGAGAGAGAGAGAGCCTCAGGATGGGCCGCTAACGGCGCTAACGGTGCTAACGTGGCTAATGTGGAGCTGGTCGTCGGTTAGTTAAGAAGTTAAGAGACGGGGCTTGAAGTACGCAGCTGTCTCTGTGTTGGGTGACCTGTTCTCTGTGTTGGGTGGCCTGTACTGTGTTGGGTGGCCTGTACTGTGTTGGGTGAGTGTGTGTGTGTGTGTGTGTGTGTGTGTGTGTGTGTGTGTTTTCAGACCTTTCAGAGATTTTCCAAAAGAGGGTTTGTTGGGCCTTTTTTTTTTGTTTGTTTTTGTTTGAATCCCAAACGATGTCCGTCCACCGTTCCTCCCTTTCTCTCTCTCATTCTGACCCCCCACCCCCTTTCTCTCTCTTTCTCTCTCTCGCTCTCTCCTTCTCTCCTTCTCTCCTTTTAGAGAACACTCCAAAGACGTCGGCCAGCTGTAGCCCGGCCCCAGAGTCGCCCCTCAGCTCGGCCGAGGAGTCGGTGAAGAGCCTGGGGGAGCAGGGGGGAGGAGGAGGAGGAGGAGGGGGGGGAGGGGTGGCCCGGGAGCCCCCCGCCAGGGAACCCAGCGAGCCCTCCGAGTCTCAGCCAGGCACGCCACTGCCCGTCCCCGGCCACTCTGGCCTCAGCATCCAGGAGATGGTGGCCATGTCCCCCGAGCTGGACACCTACGTCATCACCAAGAAGGTCAAGGAGGTGCTGACCGACAACAACCTCGGTACGTTATTTTTTTTTATTTTTTGTTCAAAAAAATTTTTTTGTTTGGGGGGGGGGAGAATATCACAATTTAGTTTTGTATACAGGGGTGTCAATATAACGAAAACATACAGAGAGTGTGTATTCCCCTTATTAAAAGTGTGTATTCCCTGTTCCACCGCGCCCCACCTCCCACCTCTCACACACACACACACGCACACACACACAACAAAAGGTATAATTCACTCTTTCAACCCAAGAAATGCGGGGGGGGGGGGGAAGAGGAAAAAGATGAAATAGGGTTCGAAATTACCTCTGTCAGTTATGCCACGACGGCGAATGTTCTGTTGTTCTGACACGATGATACAGAAAATCAGACGATAGGTGAAACAATATCCCTTTATTGTCTGCTCACATGGGACTTTCCATCTTTCTCTGGCCGTCTCTCTCTCCTTCTCTCTTTTCCCCCACCTCTTCTCCGTGTTCTCTCCTCTATCCAGTTTTTTCACACACTCAGCCTGTTCATGTTCTGAGAGGAAACTGAGTGATGCGCGGCGGCCATTTTGTCCCAGAATGCTCCCCACCACACCACACAGCCGTCTCCTGTTACAGTGGGGAGTTAGAGAGGAGAAGGTTTTTAGCCAGTGCGGTGTTACCCAAGCGGAACGCACCTCCCAGACAACCATGCCCTCTCTGTGATCATAATTAGCCGCAATTATTTTCTGAAAAAGGCCCTGGCTGAGAGATTTTCACTAACACTTCAAAAGAATAATACCGTTGCGTAGGACTCTGCGTGTGTGTCATCATTATATGCATTAGCGACGCTTCCAGAAACTGGGGAAATATGCTCTTCTATCCTGCTATCATCACACCAAGGCTGCCAAGGCAGGGACCGTGTGCCAGTCGCCGCCTTTTCAAAAGCTGGCCAGCTAGCTCATTAGCTGTCCCCTCAGCTAAAATTAAACCGTGCCGCTTTTCTTCCACAACAAAGGCACAGAGGGAGCAGAGAGTTTCTGTTCCCTGTCCTTGGAGGACACCGGCCAATGTCACTGCCAGCGTTGGGAATACGGTCGGAGCGACCCTACTTCAGGCCAACACTTCCCCTACTTAAGCCCATGAGCTAGTTCTGCACTAGGCCGCCGTTCTGTTTCGGCCCCTTGTCCCCTTCCTCTAGTCCTTTACCTCTTTGGGGTTCAAAGGTCTGTTAGCCTATAGGAGGTGTATGTTAGCCTATAGGAGGTCTATGTTAGCCTGTAGGAGGTCTATGTTAGCCTATAGGAGGTCTATCTTAGCCTATAGGAGGTCTATGTTAGCCTATAGAAGGTCTATGTTAGCCTATAGGAGGTCTATGTTAGCCTATAGGAGGTCTATGTTAGCCTGTAGGAGGTCTATGTTAGCCTATAGGAGGTCTATGTTAGCCTATAGGAGGTCTATGTTAGCCTGTAGGAGGTCTATGTTAGCCTATAGGAGGTCTATGTTAGCCTGTAGGAGGTCTATGTTAGCCTGTAGGAGGTCTATGTTAGCCTGTAGGAGGTCTATGTTAGCCTGTAGGAGGTCTATGTTAGCCTATAGGAGGTCTATGTTAGCCTGTAGGAGGTCTATGTTAGCCTATAGGAGGTGTATGTTAGCCTATAGGAGGTTGTTAATGCTATGTTAGCCTATAGTAGGTCTATGTTAGCCTATATGGGTCTATGTTAGCCTATAGGAGGTTGTTAATGCTATGTTAGCCTATAGGAGGTCTGTGTTAGCCTATAGGAGGTCTATGTTAGCCTATAGGAGGTGTTGGTGAATGTGTTAGGCCACCTAAGTGCTTCCTCAGCTTAAGTGTGATACGTTTATGTCCACTACTACTGTTCCTCACTGGAGAGAGGGACGTTAACTGCCCCCACATAGAGAGGGCTTTTCAATATCAGGCCCCTCTTTCCAAATCCTTAGACCAGGACCCCCTTAGACCCCCTTAGGTCCTTACACCTGGCAACCCACAGAACCCTCCCTGTCCTAGTCCTTAGACCCACAGCCACAGCACCCTTCCTCCTCCTCCTCCTCTCCTCTCCTCCTCCTGATGGATGGCGTGGTTTAAAGCAGCCCTCTTCAGAGCCCGTCACAATCAGATTGGAGGCAGATCACTCCCTGGTCCCGTCCCTGGGCTAAGTCAGCTAGCCACTCTGGAGGCCAACCTGAAGGGCCGCCCCGTTTGATTGCGTTAGCCGTTTGGCGTGCCCAGTCATTGTGGTGATTTACGACCGCGCTTTGCACTGCCACACATAGCCAAATTGTTGTAAGTGCGAGACGACCGCACACACAGCCAAATTGTATTCATTTGTTGCCGGAGTCTGAGTGTGTGTGTGTGTGTGTGTGTGTGTGTGTGTGTGTGTGTGTGTGTGTGTGTGTGTGTGTACACGAAACGTGACAGACCCTAGTCATTTGTCTCTCTCTCGTGTTTCCTGGCATATTGAGAGGCTAAAGGGCGGCTTCTTTGTGTATATGCGTTCCCCTACCTCTGTGTGCGTGTGTGTGTGTGTGTGTGTGTGTGTGTGTGTGTGTGTGTGTGTGTGTGTGTATGTGTCTGTGTGCACGTATACTGTATGTGACAGAGAAAGGTACTCTGTAGAGCACAAACAAAGCTTCTGTCGGACCTAGTGGGAGGGAAGGAGCCCTTCCATCTCTGAGCGACACACACACACACACACACACACACACCTCCACCTCAAGAGAATCTCTCAGTGGGGCTTGTGTCACCTGTTCCCTCTCTCTCTCTCAGCCCCATGCTGTCTACCCACCTCCCTCTGTTCTCTGTAGAGGAGCAGCCCCCAGCTCCCAGCCTTTCAGGAGCGCTTCACATCTCCTCCACGCTGCCTGCATTTGTACAACCCCCCCGCCCCCCCCACCACCATCGCTCAGCTCACCTGCATGAAACGCTGTGAAATGCAGCAAAAAGCAGCCCCCCACCCCTTCCCTCCCTGCCAAAGGCATGTTTGAAGGTTCCCAAGAGACTTGGAGAGGAGACGGAGAGACGCTGTACTCTGCGTGAGAGCTCGCCAACGTTTGAAGTCTTTCAAGAACCCAGAGTTTTTGCAGTTTATGCTGCGCTTGTTGTTTTTTTGTGTGTTTTTTTTTTATGTGAATCCCCAGCCCTGTTTTAGGGTTCTTTATGCCTTTTCAAAACATTCAGGCGACTCAAAACGGCAGTCAAATACTATTTAAACTGTCTCTTCTCTCAGTGAAGGCGAACTACAGTTGCACGAATGGCAACTTTTGATGGCAAGTTTTTCTATCCGTCCGTGTGTCCCCGAATACTTGAAACTTAAAGGACGTGTGACAGTTGAGCTGTTTCGTGCGCGGAAGTGAATTCGAGTTCACATCAACGCAAAGCAAAGACTTAAGAGTAGGCACCAGTTTGTTTAATGTTGATAAGAGTTCTATATTTGTCACCCTCCTGACGGGTTTTCAGGTTTGGGTTAAAGAGTCTTCCTCTGAAAATGGATCTTTCAGTAGTTCTGAGTCTCCCAGTGATGTGTGTAATACTCTAGATGTCTCTTGACCTATTTACAGAGAATGCATATAATTGGCCATCCATTTTGACGATATAGCCACGTTTGTCCTCTCTAGCATAGCCTTCTAGTGCCGTCCCCTCTGTCTCCTGGGTTCTCCTGGGTGTGGGTGGAGTTCAGGGGTGCCCAGCCTTGTCTTGGTGGGCCAGAACCACATCTGAGTGGTGGGCCGAGGGCCACAAACACACTTGATGTCTTAAATAAGCAATACACCCTAAACAAACAACATATGGCCAGCTCCATGGGTGGAGGTTTGACTGACCTCCATGGGTGGAGGTTTAACTGTGTGTGTGTGTGTGTGTGTGTGTGTGTGTGTATGTGTGTGTGTGTGTGGTGTGGGGGGGGGGGTCTTCTAGCATGGGGACTGGGGGTCCTGCCTAAGTATTATCATTATTAAAAGTGTAATTTGTAAAAAAAAAAAAAAAGTGTAAATATATACAAGGCCCATAGGCGTACGACCTTCCCACTCAGTAAAAACAAAAAAACATTACAATTGATTTAATCTGTTTTTATAGGGTTGTATAAATTAAAACAATGGCAGCCAACAAGCATTGATTTGTTTTGTTTTATTGTTGGCAAGATGTCCAGGACAGACATGCATACTGAAGATCTCACAATGCTCTCTCTCTCCCTCCCTCCCTCTCTCTTCCCTCCTTCCCTCTCTCTTCCCTCCCTCCCTCTCTTCCCTCCTTCCCTCTCTCTTCCCTCCTTCCCTCTCTCTTCCCTCCCTCCCCCCCCCAGGTCAGCGTCTGTTTGGGGAGACCATCCTGGGCCTGACCCAGGGTTCTGTGTCTGACCTCCTGGCCCGGCCCAAGCCCTGGCACAAGCTGAGTCTGAAGGGCCGGGAGCCGTTCGTACGCATGCAGCTGTGGCTCCAGGACCCGCGCAACGTGGAGAAGCTCATGGACATGAAACGAATGGAGAAGAAAGGTACAACAAACTAAGAAACACACACAAAACAACGTACAACTTCACTCTCGGTTCGTCCGTACCACATTATTTTAACCCTTCCTTGGCCTCTTGAAGCCTGGTCCCAGATGGGTCCGTAGCTAGCTCCTCTCCAGTCAGATATCAGCAGGATGGGTTTTGGAAAGGCCTTACCTTGTCTCTAGTACTGTACCTAGTAGAGAGTGGTGGCATGTGAACCAGGCTAGTGTACCTTTCCTACCGTGTCCATTGGCCTAGTTTCCCAGACAGAGGACAGTTCTGAGAGCAGTCTTTAACCCTGATGGAACACCTTTCACAGGCCCTATTTTCCTCCCTTCCCACCACGTCCTCGTCGCCTCAGAGTGTTTGACCCCGGTCAAGGCCACCGTACAGCCCCCCCCTCACACATGACGCTGCCGCCGCGCTCCAAGTGGAGGATCTAAAAAATAAAAAATAAACGAGCTGGAACGAGTGAGTGAATGAGAGAGAAGAGAGAGAGGGGGGGGCCTTTCTGATTGCTCTTTTTCCTCCTGTAATAGCCCAGATGTGTCCCTAGGCTGCAGAGTCAAAAGCGCACATGCACAGTGCTCCTGGTGTAAAAAGGAGGGGGGGTTGTGTGTGTGTGTCTGTATGAGGGGGGGTGGTGGGGGGGGGGGTATGTGTTTCTCGGTGCTGTCGAGATGGATCTGGGCGTGAGATGTCAGCGGGCTCATCAGACATGACGGGCCCCAGCCTCTCCAGGGCCCGCTTATTTAAAGTCCAATGCACTCATCAAGAGCCTCTCCCTCTCCTCCCTCCTTCCGCCTCCCCTCCCTCCCTCCCTCTCCAAGCTAAGTGAACATTCTTGGAGTGATTAGGCCTGTTTAACACTTCTCCCGGGGTGAAAAGTGACATTACTGGTCCTTCTCTCTCCGCCAGGCGGGGGGGCCTCTCACCAGACCCGGTTACGAGGAGTCAAATGTCCAGTCTGGCGTGCCGTGACCTTAGAGGCTAGCAGCTAGCGTAGCACGGAGGCTAACCGCAGCGAGATTCTTCATTAGAGAGGACGGCAAGCGCCCGCATGCTCTTTTTCCTTTGCCCGGTCCCGCTACCAGGCGACAGACAGGACCCCCCCCCCGCGCGCTACCAGGCGACAGACAGGACCCCCCCCTCCGCTCACTCCACAGAGAGGGTTAGGCGGGTCGGGCTCTCTCCTTAACGGATGGTGTTTTTTATATAACTGTTATTGCTTTTTCACTTGGATGATGAAACGCTCGCAGTACATTGTACTAAGGATATATAACACCACGGCAGAGGATATACTAGATGTGTTTGGCTCCAATAAGAGAGTCAAAAGGATGGAGTCAAGTCTGTCATCTTGGCTCCGGTACAGATTATCTAGAAGAAGCTTACACGATCCCCAGTCCTCATGCTAACAGTTGTCGAGGTTGATAAAAAGCTCAACCGAGCTCAGAACCCGACGGCTTCTAGAAGCGACGACGGTTGTCTGACAAAAAAACACCCCGACTCGCGAGTGTAACAACTTGCTAGCGGTTAGCCTGCTGGCACGGAGATTAAAGGACAAATGAGAATCTCAAAGGGTATCACATGTTGTTGACGTCGCCGACTCCTCTGTCCATTTATAGCGTTAGTGTGCTGCTCTGCGTTATCACGTGCTGCTAACACATGATCACGTATGGATGCAGAAATGCATATTTACCAAATGCTGGTGTGTTCGTCCCCCTGGTGTGGACACAATGTTCCGTGGGTGACCCCTGGATCATGCTTATGTAAATGTGGTGAACATATGGAGCATGGGAAAGAGATAGGTCATGAGAGCAGAGCAGAGTGGTGGATATCCGCCCATTGTTCTCCATGGTAACCTTACCACCGCCACCCATGTGATTGTGTGTGAATCTTCGTTTTCGTGAGCATGTCTGTGTTAATACTGCCCCCTGGTGGGCGATCTATATATCAAATGAATACATAGTACTAGGGCTATTCATGTTGGTAGATATGAGCAAGAGATCCATATTGTTGAACATTGAAGTGTTTACTTGTACAGTGGACAAGCAGACAACTAAATTCCCGCCAAACTAAGACGACCTTGAAGTGAAGCTTCATAGTGTTTTGTTTACAATGACATAACTTACGAGGAAATGGAGCGAAACAGTAGACATAATTGATCCACTCGATCATAATGGAGCTTTTGAGAACTTCGAGAAGGGAGAAAAAAGTATTCTATAGATCTATGTACACCTCCGCTGACAAATGTTGTATCGCTCAGAGGTGCTCGGAATGAAGTTTGGAAACTGCACTCTCTATAAATCACAACTAAATGTCAATAGCTAATGCGGCTAACGTCGGCACGCCTCTAGAAGTGAGCGACTCATTCTGTCTGGGAGATGATGTCAATAGATTAGGAAAACCAATAACGACAGGAGGGTTCCCTGCGTGCGTGTCCCTGCCCATCTGTCTAGAGCTGGGAGGCAAGGGGGGGGAGGGGGGGGGGGGGATATGTCCATATAATATATTCTATATTATAGAACTGAAGAAAAAAAAAAAGGAGTGATGCACCAATCCCAGAATGCCCCCTTTTAACCCTTCGAGCGCCTTGCTTGTTTTTATCACGTGGTCGTCACACGTCACACATCACACGCTCACCCTCCTCTCTCCCCCCATCTTCTCTCCCTCTCCGGCCAGCCTACATGAAGAGGCGCCACAGCTCGGTGAGCGAGAGTCAGGGGGCGGACAGCGGCCTGTCTGGGGGAGACTTCAGCCAGGGGGGTAGCCCCCAGCACGGGGGTCTCCACCACCACCACCAGCAGCAGCAGCCCCAGCAGCAGCCCCAGCAGCCCCCTCAGCAGCACCTGAAGAAGGCCCGGGTGGTCCTGGCGCCCGAGGAGAAGGAAGCCCTGAAGCGGGCCTACCAACAGAAGCCCTACCCCTCGCCCAAGACCATCGAGGAGCTGGCCTCCCATCTCAACCTCAAGACCAGCACCGTCATCAACTGGTTCCACAACTACAGGTTAGAGAGAGAGAGAGAGAGACACGAAGGAGACAGGAGGGGGGGGGTTAAACCAGGAGAGAACGGGGGTGTCGGAACTTATTTTTTCTTCCCTTTCGCGGCGGTTGTTTCACGATTCTTGATTCTCTTTTCTTTTTTTTTTCAGTTCGATTATGCCGACGACTTTCCAGTCGTTTCATCATACTTCTGTTTGGATGCATTATTGATTGCTCTGCGTGCCGCTAGTTAGAGCTCTAATGAATTCCACTTTATTTCCCCCCCGCCCCGACCGCTGATAATGGATAATGCTCTTCATATCTTCATATCGTTCGCCTCAGAGCATAATTGCCTAAGTCATATTTTGGCCAAATTTAGATATCTGCCTAACTCTACTCTCCTAACACTGCTGATTCACTGGGCATTATTGCCTATGATGCCATCAGAATGCCGATCAGAATGCCTATCAGAATGCTTCTCTCCTCCTCTCTCTCCCTGCAGGTCTCGTATCAGACGTGAGCTCTTCATCGAGGAGATCCAGGCGGCTGCGGGCGAGGGCGGCTCCCCCTCCACCAGGGTGGCCAAGGCCAGCGAGGGCGACAGCTGCGACGGCACCGAGTCGGACGGCACGGTGGAGGGCCGCCCCGCCGCGGGGGAGCACACGGGAGGGGGTGGAGGGGCCTCGGAGGGAGAGGGAGGGCCGGACCACAACGAGGGGGGGACCTCCTCGGCCGTGGGCGCCTCGGCGGGCACCAGCGGCCACCACAAGGGCGGCGCCCTGGAGAGCCTGTTCAGCTTCCCCGAGGGCGGACACGTCTCCTCCTCCTCCTCCTCCACCGCCGCCTCCTCCGCCGCCGCACGGAACCCCCGCGACAGCAGCCTGCGCAAGAAGAAGGCGGCCAACCTCAACAACATCATCCACCGCCTGGAGAAGGCAGCCAGCAAAGACGAGCCTCACGAGTGGGAGTTCTAAGAGCCCCCCCCTGCACCCCTGCCCCCCCCCCCCCCACACACACCGCCGGGGAGAGAGAAGAAAAAGAGAGTTCCTATTTTTCTAGTGCCCTGACTGCACAGTCCAAGGCCAAGCCTGGTGCAGACAACCTGCCAGAGAAGAACTGGAGTGTTTTAAGAGTTTTCATATCAAAGACGGTTAAGAGATTTTTTGGGAGGGGGGGAAGAATTGAACCAACAAGCAACAACCTGGTTTTGTTTTGGAAAAAAATAAAGCACTTATATCACGATGCCCTGCCGGCCACAGGGCCTTAACACCACCGGCCAAAGGTGCGAAAAAAGACAAGAGAAGAACTTACTCACAAAGGAGCGTCACTCCACAGGAGATAAAACTGTCAAGAGAAGCAATTATGTGTTTTATTTGTGTGTGTGCGTGTGTGTGCGTGTGTGTGTGCGCGCGTGTGTTTCCTTTGAGAGATTTATTCACCACCTCAAAGTTTTTCTAACCGTGTTCGCTCAGTGAGTTTTCACCACGTAAAGCAAACTAACTGTTCCCTGTTTTTTTTTTCCCCCCTGTTTTTTCAAGAGGTTCGTCCTCCTTGTTGTTAACTCCCATCGCAGTTGTTTGGCTTTTTCTTTAAGGACTGTCAAACGCTAAATAATAATGAGAAGCCAAGCATTAAAGAAGTTGCTGGAGAGAGAGACCCTTTTCCCCAAGCAAGCTTCCTTTCTGTGCCCCAAGTGGCCATCTAATGGCTCTGGAACTCTTGATATGCTACGGACTACATTAGGAAGGAATCAACATTTTTATCAAATTCTTTGTCTCCTATGAGAAAGAGAAAAAAATAACTTTTATAGCAATTTGGTTGCCACTAAGAGATTGCACAGTCTGTCGACTCTAAACAATGCTAGTTTTTGATTCCTACATATTTGAGAAAGTTAAAAATGACAAGTGAAAATACTAATTATCAGTTGTTGAAAGGAATGATGAAAAAAAGATATCACTTTAATTCACAGTTTTCAACATTCAACATAAAAATGCAACGGTCATGTCAGGAAAAAGGAAAAATCTGAAAAAATCTTGTGGTAGCTGACTTTTAGTGTTCTTTCTCGTGAGTGGTCTAGAAGCTCTTTGATAAGTAGTGCACATTTCTTTCATAGCTTTAACTGACTTCTGGGGCCGCCATTTTGTTGACCCCAGGAGTGTTTCTTTAATACACTCCATTTTAGGCCAAAATCAGGTTTGAGAAGAAAAAAAAAAAACGACGAAAAAAAAAAAAGATGTATTACAAAGTTCATGGAGAAAAAAAACAAAACCTATTTCAGTCTAGATATTTTTTAAAAAGAAAAATGTAAAAGAAAAACCTTGCTTTTTAACCTCTTTAACCACAAAAACCACACTATTGAGACCTCAGAACCGGGGCGGGCAGTGGAGCCGACGGCCGCTGCACTTCACAGGCTGGCCCTCGGAGGAGAGGCTTGCGTTTCATTGGGTGAAAAAGCCAGGAGATGCACAGCTCACTTTACTGTATATTCCAAGCTTCAGGCTCTTTTGACTCTTGACTCTTTACGTACGGTTGTGTGTATATATTTACATTGTAACGAGGAGGAAAGAAAAAAAAAAGAAAAGAAAGAAAAAGAAAAGGAAGACAGAGAAAAGAAACCCTGTTGAGGTCCTGTTGAGTGGCGGTGGGACTAAAGGAGTCATAGGGAGAGACTGACTCCCCCCCCAGCTTGTGTTCTCATACAGGCGAGCTGCAGGACTGACCTGGTCACCGACTGACACAGACACACCTGTCACACGTCCCTCCCTTAAACCTCCCTCTGACATATATTCACCACGGGCGGCCATTTTGTGTCCTTCACAAGGTCAAGAGGTGTGGCTGAAGGTCAAACTGTGCCAAGGCTTAACCGACATGTTTTGGAGTGTGAGATGAATCACCAATACCACAAACTCCTCTGTCCAATTTAGGAAGTCTTCAAAGTGAAGACCGTTCTGTTACTAATTCTCCAAACTACTATTGATGCTTCTCGTTTCATTTGTGACCGGTTGTGTGATTTATGATTTGATGACTGTTAACTTCTACACTGGTCACAACTCCTGACTTGTGACTCTTGACCCTGCCCAGAAGGGAATATATCTCAGAGGTAGAACAGATCACTCGACACGGGTCAATGGAGGAAAACAAAGACATTAGTTTTATACTCATAACCCCTCCCCCCCCCTCCCCCTTCCCAACATGGTAGAATAGAGGATCTCCCCCCCCACACCCCATTGCACACAGCGCAACCCCCTCCTCCCTCTCTCCTCCTCCTCCTCCTATGCCACAAGCTCACAGTGCCTGCCCGCCCACTGCCTCTCCCTTGTGTGTTTGTATGTGTGAGAGCACACACGCATGTGACCTAAAGTAAAGCACATGCGTCTGTGTGGTTTTGTATGCACGGCCCGTCAACAAGGGGTTTGAGGGTGTGAGCCAGGACTAGCTGCTCTGCTCTGCCCGTACACACCAGTGTGTGTGTGTGTGTGTGTGTGTGTGTGTGTGTGTTTTATAAGTCTGCGTGGCTTTGATTTGTACATACCTGCACACACGTAGTGCACAACTGCCACCCTTTCTTTCTTATAAGCTGTTCTCTCAGTTATCTGGCTTTTGGCATAGCAGACTCACAATACAGTAGGTTTCCCTTTATCGCCATATAAAATCTCACGGTAGATCACTTAAAACATAGAAGTTATTTTGTTATGTTTTTTTTTTTTGTTTCGGCTTATTTATAGGTGCTGTATTTTGCATTTTTAATGTCTTATTGATTTCATTTTTTATTTTTATTTTTTATTGTTATTAATGTATGGAAGGGACTATAAGGGGTGATGTTACTTTTTTATTTTTTAGACTGATAGACTGCCGGCAGTATTGGGTTTTACGTACAAGATGTAGTCGTCATACATGTATATTTTAGTGATCTCTGAAGATGTTCTGACAGTCGTTTATATGGTTTGAAACTGACGTGAGCAAGCAACCTGATGACAAAGGGTCAATGAGGATAGCGTTTTGGTGCATTTACCGTTTTTGTAATTATTCTTATTTTATCTCTCATTCATCAAGTGTATGTCATTTCCCAGAGGATATGAGGATATTCACATCTGCAATCATGATTGGAAGTTGATTTCTGTTCCAATTTTTCCCACTTTTTTGACGTTACTGAGTAACACTGTTCAGTTTATCTTATGTTGTTGAGCTACCCAGTAAGGTCTACACAGTAAGGTCTTACCAGTAAGGTCTACCCAGTAAGGTCTTACCAGTAAGGTCTACCCAGTAAGGTCTACCCAGTAAGGTCTACCCAGTAAGGTCTACCCAGTAAGGTCTTACCAGTAAGGTCTTACCAGTAAGGTCTTACCAGTAAGGTCCCATCTAGAGCTCAACAACTACTTCTCATTGGCATTACCTCTGAATCATGTATTCTTATTTTAGAGCTCACATTTTCCTTCAAGAAATAGGGTTGATTTCAACATTTCCCAAATAGTAGTAAACAGTGACAGATAGTCTTGAAGGGCTTAGCTTATGCAAGAGAGTGTGACATATGCTGTTTTATTGGAATTCATTTTCTAAGACAGTTTTAGGCATAATATAATATATGCATTGTTTCTGTTGGCCCTAGTGTGTAGGACTGGGAGGTGTTGTGCTATGATGTCATATGATGTGACCAACATGGAGCTCTGCGCCAGGCTTGGAGATCACCTGAGTCAACTAAACTGATGCAATTAATTTAAAAAATTACTTAAGTCAATTATGCCATTAATCACCGTAATCTACTTTTAACAAATTCATTTACTGACTTAATGTACTATGAAATATTCCTATTTGATGAACTTTTGAAATGTAGTAATTTAGAACAAAATGTTTAATTTAGTTTTTAACATAGTTTTTATGTCCAACAACTTACAAAAGGAAAGTTAATTATTATACTGTGTACGCAGATACATTTATTAAGCAAACTATACATTTAAAAAAAGGGTTAGGGTTAAAATGTTTTATTTGCTCAAATGTAGGTTAAATGTAAGTCCCTAAAGAAAGCGACTGATGAAATGACATTTTTATATGTAACATTAACACACAGGTTGTAATGTGTAAAGCACAAGCACTGCTGACCAAAAACCTCTTAAAAAGAGGTGAAAGCAAAACTGTTACAATATACCTTAAAATGTATTGCATGCTCGAACATTTTCTATGCTATTCTGACTTACCAATCTGGTCTCTAAAGACAACAAATGATCAAAAAACTAAAGAGATTATTGGCAACTTGCATGTATTGAAATGTTGCTAATTTGCAGCACAAAACCTTGCCAGGCTTGTACTAGGCTTGTACTAGGCTTGTACTAGGCCTACCATGGCTGCCTCATGCCCAGGCTCTCCAGAGTGTGTCCCTGATGCGTCCCTGATGCCTGCTGCTCTCCTGCCCCTGCTCCAGCCAAGCTGGGGAGTGATCTGATCACTCCTGGAGGCCAGTGAAGTAAGCACACTAGTCAGAAGCGCTGCTCCCCACCTGGTTCCAAACCAAGCTCCTTCAAGTGCCGCACTGCCAGCCTGGCCAAGCCATCGCAGTCCCTTTCAGCTAGCCCCCCCTTTTATACTCCACTTCATTGGGAAAATAGATGATATTATCAAACCGATAAAAGCACAAATACTGCAGCACTAGCATCAAGTTTAAGCGTAAATAGTTTAACAGTCTTTCCATGTGATGGCTTTTGACGAGTGAAGCTTAAATTAATCAGAAACACAAATGTTCTAAACTTATTTGACGATTTAGCACTATTGAAGAGACATCTTAGCTTAGCACTTAGCGGTCTGGGAGTGTTTTCCTCCAGACTACCTTAAAGTTCATAGGTGCCTTTGCCTGAAGTGATCCACGCTGAAGTGTTGATACAGTAAAAATATTCATTATCATTAAACATTTAATCCATTTAATCAATCATTAATGAATGCAGTAAACTGGCTCCCGTCTTTTGGACTGAAGCCACTGATCTCCAAGCCTTGTGCAGTCGTCATGGGAAACAACATAGCATTTTAGTCAGTCATTCCCATTGCTACGTCCTCAACACTGATGTCAACGTCTGTTTCAGACCCTACAGGAGAGGTGGTGCCAATGCAAGGCTCTTTGTGTGCTGTAGATCTGAGGGTACAGATGCCAGTCATTGGTAAGGGCCGTGATGAAGATCAAATCCAGACTTGAGTGTCCAGTGGAGGCATGAATGAGATCGGTTTGATCAACAGGAAGAGGAAAACGGCCGCAGGGCTTGACGTTTTGAGACTGACGTTGTGTTCCCTGCTCAATGTTTGACTCTCCTTGGTCTATGATATAAGCAGGGAGAACCGGTAGTAAAGAAATGCGATACAATACTCTTATTTCACCTTTTCTCCCAAAAGCACGTTCTGCTTCAGAAGCCTCTCCGTTGAACAGACCTTTGTCATTCGTTTTGAAAAACATTGCATGTAGTATTACGTTTTTGGTGCTTAGGCAAATGTTGTTTTGTTTTGTTTTGTTTTTTTATCAACCAGCATTTACTTTTCCCCTCCCCCATGTATTCATCGGTCAATTATTGTGAGATTTTCTAATGTTCCTTTAAAAGAGGGGGGCTGTGCACTCTGAGCTAAAGGAAGTCATTCTGTTTGTAGTATAAAAAAAACAAAGTGGTTGAATGAGTTGTTACCTTTTCCCCCCATTTTCGAATCGTCCGAGGTTCATCGGTCGTTGGTTGTTTGTTGATGTGTCCCACACCTCTTTTTCCTCATGCTAGAGACGTAGGTTAGGTTCACACATGGCATGGCTTTGTCAGACTGTCCCTCTCTCACAAGGGATTGCACTCAAAGGCTTCTCATGGACAGGAGGCACCTCCACGCCACAGTAATAGAAACAGTATACATACCAGACCTGGCACAAGAAAAGACAAGGACAGATATTTACATGAGCAATACAATTTTCAGAATGAGGACCAAACCAGGCTAGAGTATCTGTCTGCGAGTTATCGTCTAGTTACATGTTCACGGAGAGATCAGAAATCACACCCTATGCTTATCAGATACAAGTGTATGGTGTTTATGTTGTTTATGGAGCCATAGAACCCGAGGTCGATCCTCTCTTCTGCGCTCCTATTCATGTGTATATTTCTGCCATTGACAGGGAAAGGTTTTCTTTAGTGTTGGTCAGTTTTGTGGACAGGAGTTGTCTGTAGCTTTCTGAAAAGAACGGGTAAGATTCTTGAGTATCATGAAGAACTAGGAGACAGGATTTCACAGTCCAATTCTGGAGCGAGCACCCAAAGCAACACTGGTTTATACAAAGGGCATTTTTGCATGTGTTTGTGCAGTTTTCGTGCTACAAGTTCCCTTCTGTGTTTTCATGTTCTCTCTTTTTTGTTGTTGTTGCTAAGAAAAACACAGGATCAGAAGTCCTATGTTCAGTTAAACAGTGTACAATTTGTTGCGGAATCGACGCGATTCTTTTGGACGAATTTCAGGAATTTGCCCTTTGCAAATATTTTTCTATAGAACTAAAGCAGATTGCTATCAATATTATATACACTGTCATATAAAATTGTACAGATGAAATATATCCTTATAGCAAGTTGTTAAGCATTACTATGGGTTTGTTATTTTTTTTGTTAAGTATTGGTAGTGCTCCGTAGGGTTGATGTGTCCATAGCTGTTTTTTCCCCCCATATCGACTACGAAAAACCTCACACTTTTGCAAGGTTCGTCTACGAGGAAACCTGCACAAGTTCAAGCATTAGCCGGCGCTCGTCTCATGGTGTTTCATGGATTCACATTTCTCTTATGACCCTCCAATCATTTCATAACCTTAAGTTATTTGGAAGACAACTTTTTTTTTTCACACAGTTACACAATGAAGAACAATGCCTTGATTCTCATGAAGCATATATACATGACAGTATCATATCATATCATTGCACATCGCCAGCCCCAGTCTAGATATTATACACACTCCTTTTGCCTTGCTGGGATCTACTTCTTCAGTGTCAAGAAATAATGGTAGTGATGAACGGTTGTTTGACAATGTTTGCCAAAAGTGTGAGAAAAATCTGGATTTTTGTTTGCCTTCCCGTTTTAAGTGAAGATTAGATTTTGAACATAACTAAGTATCCATCTTGCTCTCCTATGGGTTTTTTCTTTCTTCTATTTAGTCTCATAAGTCAGTCAGGGACTCGAGGCTTGTTGTGAATTAGAGAGGCGGCCATCTTGATAGAGTTGGAATGACTGAGCTTGGAAATGGAGGCTACAACAAAGGTCAATAATAGCAGCATTTATTATGTCATATTCAGCCTGAATTTGGATTATAATGGCATTCTACTCGATGCACAGCTATCTACAGTGAATAGCTAAATGGTAACGCTTGTAATTAGTTTATTACAGTATCTTTCCATACCTCTTTAGGTGTGGGGTTCAGTTCTCATTGCCATATCAGTTAATCTGACTCCTAATGAACAATTGATTTAGAATAGCAGAGTATTTTCTGGAAGATTAATCAATAATGGCATTAATTTCTTCAGACGCAGCTTAGAACCCAACCTGGCATCATGTGGTCTGCTAAATAGTGTTATTTGAAAGCTGCACTTGTGGAGCTTCACATAGTGAAGGAAGCATAATTCCTCCCACAGACCCCTGCTGCTACCTTGTTGTTGTATAATAATACTGTATGAGAGGGGAGATGACAGTGGCAGAGTCACTCCCAGAACCTCTTTAGCTAGGTGTGTATGGAATCCCTTTCATATGCACACAACGCACATCAGCACTATCTCTCAACAAATTCGACAGATCCAAAACTGATTTTTCTTTGTCTTATGAAGCTCCATTTCACATTTGTTTGGCCATGTACTACTTCAGAGTGATCTTTGGTTTCGGTCTGTCGTATTAATAGGATTCTCCTCGATTAATTTGATTAAGAACAAAGCTAGCTATACTTGCCAATGTTGTTTGGCTCCTCACCGTTACTACTACAATCCTACCAGGTTTATAAGCAACCCTTCTCAAGAGGTTTATTATCCAGCTGATGATTTTACATTTGAGACACTACTTTTGTCAAGCATATGGGAAGTCTGAGTGTGTGTGTATTAAAGTGTGTTACGGGGGGTTGGATGAGGACGGTGCTCTTTGGCCCACCCTCGCTCAACCTTTAAAGTGCCAGAGGTCTCCAGCCTTCTCGCGTTGGGTCAGGCATGAGCCATCTCTCCTTCAGTTTCGAGGGTCTACTGTCATGTCACATGGTTGTCTCAGTAGACTTCAGTACTATCTGAACACACACAGGTCACATGGTTGGACAAATGTCTTTGAGTATCAGAACTTGAGAATGCCTGTTACATAAGACACTGTAGATTTTTTCTGAAATAATTTAAACTAACTTGTTTTGCTTTGCTTTTGCTTTTTGAATGGAGTGGGAGAAGATTTTATACCAAATATTGTTAGATTCTTTTTCCACTGCTGAAAATACCTTTTTTTGACCCATGAATAATGATGTTTATTGCTGAGCCTGACCTTTTTGGCTATCGCCAGCGCTTGGAGACCTTAGTTGTACATATATGGCTTCCATAGAAATTTTTATTTGTGCAATGTCATTTCTTGTGAAGGTTGTACGATTCGTTTTTTTTAAAAAGCAGACTTCACATTGAAGTTACCCTAATGTTACAAAAAACAAAAAAATCCCTTCAACCAAAAAAGTGTCTTTCTCAACGAAAGCTGCACTCCCAACCGAAGAGTTTCAGCACAATTTACTTTTTCCTTACACATTTTGAATCATGGATCTGACATGGGGCAAAAATAAAAACACGCCCAATGGGGTTTTTAGGCATTCATCAAATTACGTTGCGTGTATTTGTGTGTGTGGAGCATTGAGCGGCTCTGATGCAGTCTAAGGGCTGCAGTCCTTTCCTTATTTTTAGTGTGTGTCCTCTCTTTTTTTACTGATTGTTTTTGAAGTGAGGAACCCTCCCACCATCTCAGCTGATCTAGTTGTGTCTCTCAAAGCTCAGGTGGAAACTACTTTTAGCGGAGTCCTTGTGTCACTATCACCGATGGCAACCGTTCCCCCTACTCTCCGGTTCAGAGAGAGGGGTCGCTGGTTTCCGTTGGAAGGTCTATTTTTCTATTCAGTGATTCTAGGCCTCATGATCATGGGCAATGAGAGGTTGACTCCTCCTTCACATAAAAAAAAGACGAAACCTCTTCCAGTTCAGTTTGTTCTCTTGTTTCTTTTTGATCTGGTTCCTTTTTATTTGGTCATTTAAGTCATGTAGTCTGTTCTCAGCACTGTAAGACAGTCCCTATACAATATGGAGAAGCAATATCACTGTATGAAACTCACAATGTATTATTGTTATTATTATTATTATTATTGTTATTATTATTATTATTATTATTATTATTATTCACTAGCACCCTAGGTGTGATAATTGAAGTAAATATCTTTTATACAAACACAAAATTGGTGTGTGGTCTCTTTTTGTTGATGTATTTCTCATCATCCTGTCGCTATCATTTGCAGTATTACAATTCCAGTCTGCCGATGACAACCTCATCGTTTAAAGTTCATTGTTTACATCCCAATATACGTAAGTATATACGTATACGTTACATCCCATTATATATGAAGTATAAGAGAGTAACATTCCGCAAAATGATTTGGACATTATCTTAAATGTCCCATTACTTTTGGTGCCCTGAAACAGGGACTATTTACGAAAAGAATATTGACATTTTGGGGTTTAGTGCTGAAATCTAGTAAAACAATAATTCTATATACATGCACTGTCTGCTATTGAGATGTTCAGAATTCAAAAATAGAATTGATGGGTAAATACATGTGATACAACAGTTAATATTGGATTTAGGATTTTATGAACATTTGCTCCAGAAATATCCTTATCTATCTTGGGCACACAATGTCCCCTATTCATGATATAACCCATAAACAGCCTTAGATTGTTGCAACATAGTTTAAGGCCATTGTTCCAGAATTCAATTGCTCTTCCTGGTCTTAAAACCTTCTGGATCTTCACCCTTACAAATACACCAACTAGCTCTGACCCTGGCCAGACGCAGTATGGTAGTTTTCAGTGGATCACTAATGGCATATATTCCTTCAGATGCTAACTAAAACATCTGTTTCCCAACAACACTCGTTTTGCCAGGAAGCCCCATCTGTCGTACGCTTAATGAGCCTTGGTGACCCCTTGACCCCTCAGTCCGCTCCTAGTCCTTTAGGGTCTCTCGGGGAGGGAGGGAGACTGTAGCCACTGTTCCGTCTACAGGAAGTGGTCTCAGAACTGCTATATTATTCATAAACTCTCCACTGTAGACTTCACAGAGCTTCTCTTCTACTGTAGACCTCACAGTGTCTCTCTTCTACTGTAGACCTCACAGTGTCTCTCTTCTACTGTAGACCTCACAGTGTCTCTCTCCTACTGTAGACCTCACAGTCTCTCTTCTACTGTAGACCTCACAGTGTCTCCTACTGTAGACCTCACAGTGTCTCTCTTCTACTGTAGACCACACAGTGTCTCCTACTGTAGACCTCACAGTCTCTTCTACTGTAGACCTCACAGTGTCTCTCTCCTACTGTAGACCTCACAGTGTCTCCTACTGTAGACCTCAGTGTCTCTCTCCTACTGTAGACCTCACAGTGTCTCTCTTCTACTGTAGACCTCACAGTGTCTCCTACTGTAGACCTCACAGTGTCTCTCTTCTACTGTAGACCTCACAGTGTCTCCTACTGTAGACCTCACAGTGTCTCTCTCCTACTGTAGACCTCACAGTGTCTCTCTCCTACTGTAGACCTCACAGTGTCTCTCTCCTACTGTAGACCACACAGTGTCTCCTACTGTAGACCTCACAGTGTCTCTCTTCTACTGTAGACCACTTATAGGGCTTTCACACCGGCAGTTCTGAACGCCGGTTCGCGTTCGCGTGCCGAAACCTCCGAACGTTGGCGCTGTCTGGCGAACGAGCCCGCGTTCATACCAGTGTATCATTTGCCAGACAGCGCCAACGTTCGGAGGTTTCGGCACGCGAACGCGAACCGGCGTTCGGAACTGCCGGTGTGTAAGCCCTAACAGTGTCTCCTACTGTAGACCTCACAGTGTCTCTCTTCTACTGTATACCTCACAGTGTCTCCTACTGTAGACCTCACAGTGTCTCTCTTCTACTGTAGACCTCACAGTGTCTCTCTTCTACTGTAGACCTCACAGTGTCTTCTACTGTAGACCTCAGTGTCTCTTCTACTGTAGACCTCACAGTGTCTTCTACTGTAGACCTCAGTGTCTCTTCTACTGTAGACCTCACAGTGTCTTCTACTGTAGACCTCAGTGTCTCTTCTACTGTAGACCTCACAGTGTCTCTCTTCTACTGTAGACCTCACAGTGTCTCCTACTGTAGACCTCACAGTGTCTCTCTTCTACTGTAGACCTCACAGTGTCTCTCTTCTACTGTAGACCTCACAGTGTCTCTTCTACTGTAGACCTCACAGTGTCTCTCTTCTACTGTAGACCTCACAGTGTCTCTCTTCTACTGTAGACCTCACAGTGTCTCTCTTCTACTGTAGACCTCACAGTGTCTCTCTTCTACTGTAGACCTCACAGTGTCTCCTACTGTAGACCTCACAGTGTCTCTCTTCTACTGTAGACATCACAGTGTCTCCTACTGTAGACCTCACAGTGTCTCCTACTGTAGACCTCACAGTGTCTCTCTTCTACTGTAGACCTCACAGTGTCTCTCTTCTACTGTAGACCTCACAGTCTCTTCTACTGTAGACCTCACAGTGTCTCTCTTCTACTGTAGACCTCACAGTGTCTCTCTCCTACTGTAGACCTCACAGTGTCTCTCTTCTACTGTAGACCTCACAGTGTCTCTCTTCTACTGTAGACCTCACAGTGTCTCTCTTCTACTGTAGACCTCACAGTCTCTTCTACTGTAGACCTCACAGTGTCTTCTACTGTAGACCTCACAGTGTCTCTCTCCTACTGTAGACCTCACAGTGTCTCTCTTCTACTGTAGACCTCACAGTGTCTCTCTCCTACTGTAGACCTCACAGTGTCTCTCTTCTACTGTAGACCTCACAGTGTCTCCCTTCTACTGTAGACCTCACAGTGTCTCCTACTGTAGACCTCACAGTGCTCTTCTACTGTAGACCTCACAGTGTCTCTCTTCTACTGTAGACCTCACAGTGCTCTTCTACTGTAGACCTCACAGTGCTCTTCTACTGTAGACCTCACAGTGTCTCCTACTGTAGACCTCAGTGTCTCCTACTGTAGACCTCAGTGTCTCCTACTGTAGACCTCACAGTGTCTCTCTTCTACTGTAGACCTCACAGTGTCTTCTACTGTAGACCTCACAGTGTCTCTCTTCTACTGTAGACCTCACAGTGTCTCCTACTGTAGCCCTCACAGTGTCTCTTCTACTGTAGACCTCACAGTGTCTCTCATCTACTGTAGACCTCACAGTGTCTCCTACTGTAGACCTCACAGTGTCTCTCTTCTACTGTAGACCTCACAGTGTCTCTCATCTACTGTAGACCTCACAGTGTCTCCTACTGTAGACCTCACAGTGTCTCCTACTGTAGACCTCACAGTGTCTCTCTTCTACTGTAGACCTCACAGTGTCTCTCTTCTACTGTAGACCTCACAGTGTCTCTCTTCTACTGTATACCTCACAGTCTCTCTTCTACTGTAGACCTCACAGTGTCTCCTACTGTAGACCTCACAGTGTCTCTCTTCTACTGTAGACCTCACAGTGTCTCTCATCTACTGTAGACCTCACAGTGTCTCCTACTGTAGACCTCACAGTGTCTCCTACTGTAGACCTCACAGTGTCTCTCTTCTACTGTAGACCTCACAGTGTCTCTCTTCTACTGTAGACCTCACAGTGTCTCTCATCTACTGTAGACCTTACAGTGTCTCCTACTGTAGACCTCACAGTGTTTCTCTTCTACTGTAGACCTCACAGTCTCTCTTCTACTGTAGACCTCACAGTGTCTCCTACTGTAGACCTCACAGTGTCTCTCTTCTACTGTAGACCTCACAGTGTCTCTCTCCTACTGTAGACCTCACAGTGTCCCCTACTGTAGACCTCACAGTGTCTCTCTTCTACTGTAGACCTCACAGTGTCTCCTACTGTAGACCTCACAGTGTCTCTCTTCTACTGTAGACCTCACAGTGTCTCCTACTGTAGACCTCACAGTGTCTCCTACTGTAGACCTCACAGTGTCTCTCTTCTACTGTAGACCTCACAGTGTCTCTCTTCTACTGTAGACCTCACAGTGTCTCTCTCCTACTGTAGACCTCACAGTGTCTCTTCTACTGTAGACCTCACAGTGTCTCCTACTGTAGACCTCACAGTGTCTCTCTTCTACTGTAGACCTCACAGTGTCTCTCTTCTACTGTAGACCTCACAGTCTCTCTTCTACTGTAGACCTCACAGTGTCTCTCTTCTACTGTAGACCTCACAGTGTCTTCTACTGTAGACCTCACAGTGTCTCTTCTACTGTAGACCTCACAGTGTCTCTTCTACTGTAGACCTCACAGTGTCTCTCATCTACTGTAGACCTCACAGTGTCTCTTCTACTGTAGACCTCACAGTCTCTTCTACTGTAGACCTCACAGTGTCTCTCTTCTACTGTAGACCTCACAGTGTCTCTCTTCTACTGTAGACCTCACAGTGTCTCTCTTCTACTGTAGACCTCACAGTGTCTCTCTTCTACTGTAGACACACAGTGTCTCTCTTCTACTGTAGACCTCACAGTGTCTCTCTTCTACTGTAGACCTCACAGTCTCTTCTACTGTAGACCTCACAGTGTCTCTCATCTACTGTAGACCTCACAGTGTCTCTCTTCTACTGTAGACCACACAGTGTCTCCTACTGTAGACCTCACAGTGTCTCTCATCTACTGTAGACCTCACAGTGTCTCTCTTCTACTGTAGACCTCATAGTGTCTCCTACTGTAGACCTCACAGTGTCTCCTACTGTAGACCTCACAGTGTCTCCTACTGTAGACCTCACAGTCTCTTCTACTGTAGACCTCACAGTGTCTTCTACTGTAGACCTCACATTGTCTCTCTTCTACTGGACAGAGCAGCCTAATCCCCATCCACTACCATACAGTTACTAGGTCCTTTGTCATGATGGAGGTCTCACCTAGGAAGAGTCAAGAGAGCACGACATGAGCCATAACATGCCGTAAACCTGCCTAATATGCTAATATGCTGTTGGTCCTCCGTGTGCCGCCAAAACAGCGCTGACCCGCCGGGGCATGGACTCTACAAGACCCCCTGAAGGTGTCCTGTGGCGTCTGGCACCAGAACATCAGCAGCAGATCCTTCAAGTCCTGTAAGTTGCGAGGTGGAGCCGCAATGGATCAGAATTGTCGGTCCAGCACATCCCACATAAGATCCATGGGATTGAGATCTGGAGAATGTGGAGGCCCTGGCAACACCACGAACACTTCATCATGGTCCTCAAACCATTCCCACAAGCCTCGCTGTTTCAGAGATACTCGATGTACTCTATGCCCAGGCCTAATGACATCACTGATCCTCCGCTCTAACCAACTGCAGCAGTATGGATCTCTGTCTGCATAGACAGCTCTGGTTTCCTCCTCATGGATCCAGAACAGCTTTGATTTCCCTCCTCTGTGGTTCTCTGTGATAAACTGGGCCATCCACCAGCAGGGGTTTGAGGTTACAGTGCTGCCTTCAGCACTTACAAAGGACCTATCCATCACGGCACGCACACACGCTCGCTCACACGCAGGCACACGCTCGCTCACACGCTCACACGCACGCACACGCACGCACACGCACGCACACACACACACAAACACACACACACACACACACACACACACACACACACACACAGGCTTCCTACACCCACCATCTCACACTGAAAATGCTGTACATATCTGGGATCAGATCACCTAGTTTCAACTCCAGCGATGACTATCCAGAGGTAAAACACCACTGACCCTGGATCAGTTGCCAGCCTCAAACCCAGACCCTTTCTTCCTAATACAATTGGATGAAATGCACATCAATCAGTGATCGAATTGTGTCATTCAAGGGCAATTGGAATTCAATCTCGATGTATTAATACATCGGGCTTGATATTTCTATATGCAGCCAGCAGAGGGCGCTATATTCTGTGTTTTGGAATTTTGATTTTTATCAGTGCTGCTTTCATTTGTACTTTCAGAGGTCATGATCCAGAGAGATTTCTCACTTTTGGGATTTTAGTCTCCTAACCCCCTAGATCTTATCCTAAGACACTTTTGTTGCTAGTTTGAACTTGTGTTGCTATTTTTAAGTACTGATGGAGTACTGTAGGTTATTGGCAGAATATGCAACTCTATACCAATGACTCCTCTGTGTAGGTGACTGATAGTTGTTCTCTCCCACCCAGGGTAAACACCATGAGACTGCACCCAAATACAAAACACTTGAAATACTGTATGCTCTAATCATTGAATATGTGTCTTTCTGGGCATAGTTGGTAATATCTTGTCTTTATTCAAATAGGACTCAATCCTGTTAATTTTTTTTCCAGAATCCGGAAAGATTAGATTAGTATCAACAAACAAATGGAAGCTCCCCCAGCTTTCCCAGAAGATATAAAAATAGCCGCCTCACTGTCCCCAGACTAATACAGACGGATATGGGTTTTTTGGGATGCCGTGCACATTGATGATTGATGATTCATTTGCTACATTCATTTGACAATGCAGCCACCATAGGGTTAACTATTAATCAAGCACCAGACAATCCTCTAACAATTTAAACCGTTGAGTTATAACTGTTCATCATTGATTGATTGAACTATCTATAAGCATAAATCTATACACTACTCAGAAACCTCTTTATGCTCATATGCCTCTCCGGTGGATATTTTGGAGAGAACGCTCTTGTATGATGATGCGTGTGTTTTAGTTTCATTGCTTCCAAATCAGAACTTCTGAGCGTATGAAAGCTGGAAAACGCCCTTGACAGGAGACGTTATAGTATAGAGGCTCTAATTCATTCATTGTTACATTTTGTTGCTCACAAATGCTAACCATGTCCGTTTGTTAAAGTAATGTTATCTATGCTTCCCAGTTTTTGTATTTCCATGTTAAAAAAATGTATTATTTTCATGAATATTGTTTTTATGTTCAAACAACATTGTAATGTCATATTTCTCTTTTCTGTTGCCAGGATTCCTTGCATCTCTTATGCATCCCAGCATGCACATGGTCACAGCACGCCCTGTTGGCATGGCCCTTTGGAGTCTCCATGGAAACAGTACAACGTCACAATGCCATGCTGAGAATTCACGCTTTGATTCCTTTGCTTGCAGCCAAACCATGTGACCAAGCCCACCCAATCAGTCACATTTGCTTTGAATTCGGTGTCCATGGGCACCCAATTCAGTCAGCCCTCAATGTAGCCTACTCCATGTTTAATCTGACCAGTGGAGGCTGGTGGAGGTAGAAATGGGATGACAGGCTCATTGTAAATGCATGTGGGATTCCTCATTCCATTCCATGCCTTAAACAATGAGCCCGTCCTGCGATCTCTGCCTCTCCTGAACCTGACGTCTGTGTTCATGTTACCACCAAGGTCCATGGTGCCCTGGAGCTCTGTTTCTCTCTGCCTCTCATCACCCATCTCTCCTGCTGCTGATGATGGCTGCTCCGGATACTGCAGCTTGTCAGTTGGTCTCTGTGCCACAGGCCAGGGGTGTCGTTCTGCAGTGTGACCTCCCTCACTGTGTGTGTACGAGGCAGTGGGAAGGTGTTGGAAATGAACTGTAAAAACCTGATTATTTTGGCTAATGACTATCGATGAGACGTGAGCGTTTTCCGTGATTTTATTCAGGAGAGAGAAGACAGGATACAGAGAGGAGAGGAGAGAACCACACATCTGACCCAGTCTGTGGGTCTTTGTAAAACAAACCCCTAACCAGACAGCCTTGCAGATTACAGATAAACACATTCCCTAGAGAGACAGGAGCTGACACTTAATACTGAGGAGAATATACCGAGAGAAATAAGTATTCAACATGTCAAAATCAACATATTTCCATTGCAGCTATTCACATGAAATGAAGACATTGGTATTAACTCAATAAGATTAGATTAGATTAGATTTATCAATGCAGAGTACAAGTACCAGACAACAAAATGCAGTTTAGCATCTAAACCAGAAGTGCAAATAGTGATATAAAACATGATATATAAACACGACAGTGATAGTGATAGGTACAGTATGGCAAGTACGGTAGTTTAGAGGTATATACAGTTATGAGATACATACAGTTAATGTACAGTATGGTATGTACAGATGTATAAATAGAGGCTTTATCAAACAGAGGTATGTGCATAAATCTGGTATGTGCAAAGGTAGTATTTGTAAACAGCAGTAGTGCAAAGGCTAAAATAGGATTGTCCACAATGGCCGGGGGGGGGGGGGGTTACTGAGAGTCATTGTACCCCGTGTGTGTGAGGGGGGTAGATTGTTCAACAGAGTGTGTGTGAGGGGGGTAGATTGTTCAACAGAGTGTGTGTGAGGGGGGGGGAATTGTTTCTCAGAGTGACAGCTCTGTGATAGAAGCTGTTCTGGAGCCGGCTGGTCCTGAGGATCCTGTACTTCCTCTTAGATGTTCGGGGATCAGACAGACCGTGGCTGGGGGGCCAGATATCCTTGATGATGCTGGCCTCAGTTCCTTCCACAAATGTTTTATCGGATTGAAGTCTGGCGATTAACCAGGCCAGCCCACACCTTCATTTTCTTCCTCTTGAACCAATTGAGAGTCTCCGTTGCCAACTTCGTATGTTTTGGATCATTGTCCTGCTGGAAGATCCACCTGCGTTCGATTTTTGTTTTGTCTGAGCAGACTGCATTCTCTGAGTAATCTACAGGCTTCTACAATCATCAAACATGCTTCAACATGCCTTTTCTTCAGTAATGGAGATCATGGTGGTGGAGTGCACTGCCTATTGTTTTCTTTGTGACAACGGTACCTGCTGGTACTAACTTCCTGACTGCCCCGGGGGGCCGTTCCACTAAAGGTGGATCAGTATATCGGCGATTGAAATAAATCAGGCGATCAGGCAACTCGGGATTGGAATTCAAGCCTCAGGTGATTCGAACGAGGATCAGGCTTGTGTTATGAGTGTTCACAGAACACCGGCTTACAAATCTTCGATATGGGCGCGTGCACGCAGAAATAAAGAGCCCCGAAGAGTCGATCTGTCGAAATGAAGATACTCCACTCTGCAGGGGTCCTACATTTGCGCAGCATTCCCAATTATTGATCTTTATGAAGACGGAAAAATAAGATGTAAAATAGTGCAATACTGCCGCAATTAACAAGGCGAGGGAAATGGTTTGGCAAGAAATTGCTGACCGATTAAATGCGTAGGTCATACTAGCCCCAGTTATTGTTATATGTTCATATTTTAATAAATGAATATTTACTACTGTGGTGATATCAGCAGCAGGCTACAAGCCGTCATATTGCCACAATGGCCTAGTGGTATCGACCGCTGCCATAGTATCTATTCGTCATTTTTAGACGGTGGTTCGAATCCCTCTTCGGACACACTTTTTACTGCATTTCGTTGTCTGAATCTAATCTAAAATCTCATCTAAAAAAGTATGTAGGCTATAAAATGATGGTGCAGGCTAATTTACAAGAACTGACACGATTACAATGGTGTTTAAGCCTTTGAATGAAGGCTTCGGTTAAATGTAAAAAAATAAATTAAAAAAATCACTTAGTCAAGTCTCGAACACGCAACATTAGGAACTCTAGCTGGCTGCCTTAACCACTGCGCCAGCCAGACCGCTGTGATGACAGCAATGCACGGTTTGACGCACGGATGACTTTAGCCAGTCTTTTAGCCTGCTCGCGACCAGGCTAATTATATCCGACTCAGAAGGAGCTCAACCTAGCAGCGAATTATTTGAGCCACATTGATGGAACCGAACGCAAGCTAACATTATCGAGGCTTAGAACTTTATCGAGGCTTAGAAGATAATCCACCTTAGTGGAATGGGCCCCCGGTCAGAAGTCTTGCGAGGAGCTCCTATGCATGGCTGGTTGATGGTTGAGTGATGTTCCTTCCGCTTACGGATAATTATTATTATTATTATTAATTACATTTATATAGCGCTTTTCCGAGGCTCAAAGCCGCTGACATTATGGGAGAAACGGAAAACACAGAAACAACAAGCAACAGATAACATGGGCACATAGAACACAGAGTTAGCGAATGGGGAGGGGGGGGGGGGGGTGGCAGGGTTAGGGGAGATGGGTAGGGGTAGGGGAGGTTGTATGCGTGATGATAGGGACATTTAGGAGTTGAGAGATCCTTCGGTAAGCAGTGCCATTACTATGCTGCTCAACAATCTTGTTGCCAAGGTCTTGGGAGAGCTCTTTGCCTCTACCCATCATGAGATGTTTCATGCAGGAGAGCTTGGTGACAAATGATTTGTTTACCTGCATTCAGAGGTGGGAAACCCTTTTTCAAAGAGTGGAAGTGCTTACCCACCAACATGCACTAACCCAGCTGATTCTAATTAGCACAGGTAGTAAAACTCATTAGTGGCATGAGATGGTTTAGTGCTTTTTCTTACTGTTCTTAGTGTTCAATACTTCTTTCCTGTGTGTGTGTGTGTGTGTGTGTGTGTGTGTGTGTGTACATTTCCCCCAGGAGCTCACTCAAAGAAGAAGGATACAATACACATGAAATACAGAAACAAACGATTATGAATAAATGACTAATAGTTATAATGAACACAACTTTAAGACATGTTCATATTATCAAGAGTGAAAGAGCAAAAGATTGTATTGAGAGCATAATAATAAAAAACACAACAATTCCATCGAAGGGTTAAACCTGCCCTGCCCCAGTGTGCTGCCACGTCTGTCTGGCGGGCCGTGTAATGACAGCCACTCTGCTAATAACACAAGATTGGCATTTTGGGAAGTACGTTACTATTACCATAGCAACGTTCAACTTCAAAGCTTTTGTGGCTGGGGGGTAGGAGTGTGGGTGTGGCAGGAGTGGCTGTGTGTGTGTGTGTGTGTGTGTGTGTGTGTGTATGTGTGCGTGTGTGTGTGTCTGTGCGTGTGTTTCCGTGTCCGTGCATGTGTGTGTGTCCTTGTGTGTACGTGTGTGTGTGTACGTGTGTGTGTGCGTGCGCGTGTGTGTATGTGTGCGTGCGTGTGTGTGTGTGTGCGTGTGTACGTCCGTGTGTGTGTGTGTGTGCGCTTGCGCGCCTCTGCTCTGCACTGAACCCTCTCATGTGGTGTTCCTGTGCCCGTAAGTGGAGACATCTTGGAGTAATTATTCTGCCCAACTGGCAAAGCACGCTTGATCCTGATAACATGACTGGCTTTAAGGGGCCTAGTCCCTTCCATGGTTTGGATGTCATAAACCATGTATTGGATGTTTAACAGGGATCTCTCATGAAATGCACACAACAAACACACCCATCCTCTTAACCACCCGTTCTCCATCTGGTGTGCTGGGTTTCTCCTCTCTGGTCTTTTTACGGTCGTTGTGTTCCGGATGTTTGGTCGTCTCCAAACCAAACGAGGGGGACGGGTGTAACATTTGTCTTTGTCTCGATGTGCTGCTGAGGAGGGAACCGTACGGTGGGCGGGATTGAGTCCAGATGCTGCCTGGGAGGCCGGTGGGGTACGATCGGAGGACAGATTGAGATCCGGGTTGAGATTATGGTTCTCCATCTGGGCCAATGTCCTGCTGTGGTCCAGGAGGGAGGAGAGTTCAGCCCTGATAGGGTTAACTGCCTTTCTTTCTCCCTTCCTTCCTTCATTCTTTCTTTCTTTCTTTCTTTCTTGATTTCCTTCACCCCCTCTTTCGGTTTCCACTGGAGACCGTGTCAGTCAATGTCACTCTGTCTGGCCACTTCAGGCACTAACATAGTTTGTAGCCATACCTGTCACAAACCACGCACAGCACAGTTTATAACCACGCACAGCACAGTTTATAACCATACACAGCACAGTTTATAAACACACACAGCACAGTTTATAAACACACACAGCACAGTTTATAACCATGCACAGCACAGTTTATAAACACACACAGCACAGTTTATAACCACACACAGCACAGTTTATAACCACGCACAGCACAGTTTATAACCATGTACAGCACAGTTTATAACCATGCACAGCACAGTTTATAACCACGCACAGCACAGTTTATAACCATGCACAGCACAGTTTATAACCATGCACAGCACAGTTTATAATCATGCACAGCACAGTTTATAACCACGCACAGCACAGTTTATAACCACACACAGCACAGTTTATAACCACACACAGCACAGTTTAGACGGGTTAACGAAAGACAAGGAGAGGTTGCTTTTTCATACACTCCACTGTCAACATTCCGGTTCACTTGGCCATGATTTTTGAACATGTCTTGAAGGGAGATTCACATACTGTAGTAGACAGTCCTCACCCAAACTAACTGAAAAAGTGGATCTCAACAAATGATTTCCTTTTGAAGCATTCATAAAATGACTTGCTTTTTTGCCTGTCGTCACAGGATATCTCAATATCGTCACGTCATTGCTCTTTCCTTGAAAGGTAGCCTACTTTACACATTATCCTGCATTTTCTCCCCCCAGTTCCCTTGTCCCTTGAATTATATGTGATATGATTGGTTCTGCCTCTTGCGGATAAAAATAGCCATTGAATCGGTGTCACTGCTGACTGAGCATTGCTGTTGGATGTTGCGGGCCTGTTTTAGTGCACGTGGAATCTCTGTCCTGCTCGGTCGCTGAGACTGGTCAGGGAGGTCGTTAGTGCGGTCGTTAGTACGATCTACTGGCCTGTGGAAAGCAGAGTGTCCCACTGGGCCTTTATTCACTGAGAAGCTCCGAGCTAGGAAGTCACTGTGACATTAGCACAGGAAGTAGAGATGACTGGATCAGGCCTATTGGGACTAGGGAGCATCCTTCTCTGGGAGGCCAAATGCCCCCCCCCCCCCTTTCACACTACTCAGAGGCTGTTTATTCAACTGGGAGAAAACTCCAAGAGCCAATAATTCACAGCACACACATCAAATGATAAAAGACATGATTTATTAAGTCAGTCAATCTATTCACGTGTTAGCCTATTATGCATGAGTCATCCAATACTAGATCCGAAATTAGTGTCTCTCAAACGCCTCAGAAAGTCGCATACTTGTGGGACATATGGTCGATGTTTGTGAACAACATTTTAGATTGACATTCTTTTGAGAACATTTTATTTATTTTGTTTGGCAGAAAGAAACGAGCTGAGCAGCCACACGCACATTCAAACGCGTCTCCTTTAAATGAAGCGGTGTTGCACAGAAGATCACAGACTGGCTGCCCACGCTGCCGCGCTAGGGGGTCTGTCCATCTCTGCTCATGTGTGATGGAGAGAGAACACGCTCAACTAGCACACATAGGTGGAAATGATTCATATTTTTTCATTCATTAGTAATCGTTTTCAAACGTAAATTAGTTGAATGCCCATAGGGAGCTCTCTCCAAGCAGCACGACAGTGTCGGTAAGGTAAGCGCATTGACACATTAATTTCAACACAGAGCGTAGATAATTAGTCACATAATGAATGTAGTCGTTATTGTATCTGAACAATTGTGTTAGGATTCCGTTTTCGCTCCAATATTAGCCTATATATAGCGATGAATGCAATATGTTCGTGCTTTAGCTTTTTGAAGTGGCGCTCAGACATAATGTAATGTTATCGCATGTATTATAATTCATTCATAATTCCATAAACCTTTTCCGAGGACTCAATTGTGACGAAGAATGCCGGTAACCTAACAATAATATCAAAACAATATCGGCTTTGTAGACTAAACTTAATATGAAGTTATGTTTGATTAACACTGAACACTGATTACTCCCAATGCATGTCGTTCACATTCATTGTTTTCATTTGGTGATTGATAGTGTATGTCAGGACTTGAAGGAAATGTTTTCCAATTCAATGCAATTCAATTCGTGCAGTTGCTAGTTGACACACAGATGAGTACCAGAACTGCACTGTGAAAAGGGTGCCAGTGTGCAAGAGTTTGTCACGACTTGGTGTAGTAGTGTAATGGCATGGCCTCTGCTAAAAGGTGGGCATGTTTATGGCACAAGAGAGTGCAGTGAGTTAGGCTACCCGCCATTACCCCAGTTTGGTGTGGGATGGACAGACTGCCCCTCCTTCATAGCACCGATTGTTTCTCTGATCTCCATTCTGGTAGACACAAACATTTCTGAGTCATGATGATAGAAGAGACTGTTTTACCATAACATCGTTTATCTTTTGCTGTTGTATTATGCATGAGAATTTCATCTTCTTGTCGATACATGTCTGGTATGCCTTGCCATTGATGTTGGACGGAGCCTTGCGTCTTTGATCTGTAGTGTGTCGGTGTTCTAAGTTCTATTCAGAAATGAGATTTTTGGATGTGACTCAAAGCAGTAGCTATATCTTGACATATCTATTCTATTGTCCTTTAATGGTCCAGATGCTGTTAACCCGCGTGTGTGTGTGTGTGTGTGTGTGTGTGTGTGTGTGTGTGTGTGTGTGTGTGTGTGTGTGTTTGGCCAGCTGCTTGTGTGTGTGTGGGAGGAGTGGTGTCAGAGGTCTGAGCCACTTACAGTTACTTCCTGTCTCTACATAACATTGTGTAAGAGAGGGTCACACTGGTCAGGACTGATCGTGTTTCTGCTCTCCACACACACATACACACACACACACACACACACACACACACACACTCACACACTCACTCACACACTCACACACACACACCACTCTGCCTGTGCTCCAGGCATGAAAATGCACAGCTCTATAGGATCGATTCAATCTCCACAACCAGACAGTGTCCAGGAAATGATTGACTGGCCTATAAATGACTGGCATTATCCTGAACAGTTAACCCCTGTTCTGTTTTAAATATGAATAACATTTAATCTCCCCTGCAGTGCCAATGGTGGAATTCTCACTGGAAATATGACAAAAACAGCACTTTATGGTCCTGGAAATGTGCAGGCAATTTAAGGCAGAGCATGTCCACTCTGCATTGCTGAGAGGCCCTTCAGTTTTGTCCACACTAAGCAAAGAACTCATAGAGACATGCCCCCCCCCCCCCCCATCCATTCTCTTAAGGTTGGCACAACATTCATTAAATGTTGAAATATGTCAGATTTACATTGACATTTCTGGTATTTAGCAGACGCCTTTATCCAAAGCGACTTACAATGAACTTACATTTGACTAAGTAAGTGAATCATCTATCCACCAGTCATAGCAGGGAAAAGTAATCTGTGCTCGGCCCTAGAGCCATTGGCACTCGTCGTGCTAGAAGAAGGATGTTTTTTTTTTTAAACAAATCTTATTATGACACTGGGGAAACAGTACAGGGGGGGTGTGATGTGCTTCGTTTGTAAAAAGATGATTCAATATTTCCCCTCACATTTAGCACATTAGCGATAAAAGGCAGAATTGGTGATAGAGCTATCTGCATTTGTATTTCGGGCAGTGTAGCCATACGTGTATGACTAGAGAAAGCATTCTTAATCCAAATTCATGACATCTTACATTCTTCTATTCTTACCGCCATTGACGGTTTTCCTGTTTTGGTCGTCATCTCAGAATGCCGTAGTTCCCCAAATACATCTCAAGGTTTAGGTTGTGAGATTTGATTGGACGATGAGTATTCTGGGTATTTGACTTTTGAAGTTGTCTACTATAGTAGATCCAGGGGGTATGGGTGTGACTAAGAAGATGTTGTTTTTAAAGCCATGTTCAGTCACCTTAACAATGGTATTTGTAACATGCCAACTTGACTCAGGCCGTAGAGGGTTCGGGCCTCTGGAATGTCCATCATGGTGTCGAGGGACTCGTTGGCATTGGAACTTTCTGGAGGGTTCTTTTGAGCTTTGGCTCCGGAGCAGAAATAACAACACCTGGTAGGAGGATCTGCTCCTGACATTTATCACTGGACAGAGATGTGGAGGTCATCCCATCTGATCTGTAGAAGTCAATAAAGTGAGTTTTTCTATACTGATATGGTAAAAACCAGCTACAGCACAACCCCCACTGCATTAAGCGGCTTGTTCACCGCTTCTCCGCCCGAAATCTAGATGTAATTGCAGTATACAGAGTAGATTATCCTACAAAGACATGTAGATTTAGATTTAGTCATCTAAAAATGATCATATGATATGATGGATAGATATGATAGATATGATGTATAGATATGATAGATATCTAGTGTATTAGAAGGTAGTGCGGGCTCCTCTCTTCTTGTCCTGAAAACAGAATAATGACCATTCTTAACACCAGAACAGCCATGGGTGGGGTCATTTGTTTGAATAATTTTTTGGGGATATCTTTATCTTTGCACTCGATCAAATTTCAGGACCCTCCTTTCATGACTTTTCCTAGATATGTGCGTTCTACCACCCATCCTTACATTTTCTAAATCACATCAGCACTATCACAATAGTATAACGCTATTTTACAGTTTTTCAGTGTAGGAAGCAGGCTAATTTACAAGCGACCAACTAGTGGTCGTTGTGTGTAAATAGGAGCATAGCATTGTAACATAGCTCTTTTAGTAGGTAGAAAGGCACGGCTGCTCTAGTGTTAAGTCACCACCAGCAGTGTAAGCATTGGCTACCGAAGGTTTTTTTGTCACTGAATTGTGCATTTGTGTCATCATCCCATTTCAGACCAGAATGAAAGACTTGAATCCACATCCTGGTTCTGTTTATCTGGGCACTGTCACTAACCACTAACCACATGTTTATCAAAAAAACAATGCATCCTAATTATAGGGTCAATGGACCCTAAAATGAACATGTTTGAAATGCCATGCCCAAATCATCTCCGTCTTTTAAATGAAGTAGCCTAATTTAGTATTTTTCAGAGAATTTGGGTCATTTGAAACATGCTCATTTACCCTCCATTGACGTCCGTTGTATTTTTGTATCTGATCATTCAGGAGCTGACAGCTGACGTTCAGCCTCTCACTCACAGTCTCACGTGTCTATAGCTGTCCATGCCAATCTGTCACAATCAGACTGGTGACATGACTTCAAACACCTCCATTGAATCCAGACATTTCTGTGATTTGAAAGCCCTTTTGAGGACAGTCTAGGACCATGTTTGAATTCATGTCTGAAGTGCCTCCTCCCTTTCCCTGAAATCACCTGGGATAGGAGACAGTTGGATTGGTGAAAGTAGTAGTGTGGAATAATAAACCGGGAAGTAAAGTACTCTAGTATTTCTGCAGGCTACCTGGCCCTTGGTTGATGACTATATCATTTATGTCTGAGATGTTGTATTTTGTTAAAGAATTTCCCCGGAATGATCATATTGCACTGTGCTCACCAGATGATGAATCTTTATGCAGGTGAAATCAGGTGAATAGATAATGTTTTTTGCATGCCCCATTTGAATTTCCTGGAAAGCGACACCGTGCTCATACATTATTCAACAGCAGGATCCAGCTTAGGAGGGATCAAACCCGCTCATACCTCAGGCACGGCTTAATGACAGATTCACACTTTGACAATGTGGCACACTCATATACACACATGCTCTCTTGTTTACTCCCTCACACACACACACACACACACACACACACACACACACACACACTCTCACTGACACACACACACACACACTCTCACTGACACACACACACACACACACACACACACACACACACACACAGACACTCTCACTGACACACACACACACACACACACACTCTCATTGACACACACACACACACTCTCACTGACACACACACACACACAGACTTGTGTCTCTGTACAGGGGCTTTGATGTTTCAGCTAATGAAGAGATGTGGGGAGTATCCAACCTGCCAGTGGTAGAATGAAGCCCAATGACAGACTGTTGAGAAAGGAAGTGGTGTTGAACTGGGTTGTGTAGCGTAGTCACTCTGGTCTGCAGCAGGCTGTGTGTAAGCATGCTGTATGTCATCTATCTAGGACTTCATCCAATGTAAAAGGACTGCTTCACTTCATATTCAAAGTGGCATTTGTCCTTGAAAAACATCCGTAGTATCCAGTGCAGTCCAATGCATTTTTTATCTCAGATTTCTTTTTTACTGTCAGGATGACAATGAAAGTGCCTGCATAGACATATTTTGCAGTAACAGTGGATTTGGGAGGGGTGGTGTGGAGGGGGGAGGGGAGGGGTAGTGGGGGTTGTAATTTCCTATCCCCCATAGTGACAGGGCCGCTTCACGTTAATTTGTCACCGTTTCTTAAGAATGACCAACTGGTCATGACAGGCACAGCCATTAAAATATAATTAGACAGAAATCTCCCTTCGCTCGGCATAAAAAAAAGAAAAATCCAATCAGTGACGTTGATTCACTGTGAGCCAGGCAGCTGCCCAATTAGATTGTCTCGCACTCTGTCTGATAACGTTAATTGGGCCCCTTTTTTTTTTTTTTACAACAATATTTATGGATATCTTTATGATTAGCAGATATCTGTCTCTCTCCTGCTTGAGAGCCTATTTCAAAGCCTAACTGTTCTCTGCTGCTGTAGGTGATAACAGCGTGAAATAGGGCCAGTCAAACCTCAGTTCTAATCTGAGGCCTGTTACATTTTGTACATTATCTTCAAAGCCGCAGACAAGAGGGCTAAGCAAACCATTAGTGATGTGGTGGGCCTCCCTCTTGACCACCTGGACCACCAAGGTCATTTTCATTTGCGAGAATCAATCAGTTAGCACATGCTAAGGTACCGTCGGTGTTAAGGAGGGATTTCTTTCTCTGGCCTTCACCTCCTCTTGGGTTTCCTCTCTCTGGAAACCTGATCTTTTTTTAATTGTATATTTTCCTCCTTAATTCAAAGCATCATTAAACTGGAATGCTGCACATTTTTCTCCTCATTTGCGAAAGAGCAGCGATGCGTGGGGGGCTGAACGGTCGCTGGGGTTACGAGACAAGATGGACTGAACTCGCTGTTTGCTTCACTCCAAAATAGCAGCGTCTCAGATCCAACAGACGTGTCCGTTGAACACGATATCCTAACCAGCGCTCATTGATGGACGGACGTATTGATTGCCAAGTCTCTTGTGTCGTGTTCCACTTCCTCTTGGGATTGTAGGTCCGACAGCACACAAAGTGTTCAAGTTTGATAAAGGTAATTGTGTACGTTAGATAGTGTGTTATCTAAGGGTCATTGTCATGTTAGATAGTAGATGCAAGGGTTAATTGTAGATGCCTCTGCTCTCTTATGCTTGTGGTTAAGGGATATTAACCACAGAAAGGATTCTACTGTTATTCACTGCAGCTACGAAACCAAAAGCAAATAACATCTGTTTGGTTGGTACCGTGAGGAATTAGGTTCTCTTAACCAAGAAAAAAGGCGATAGCTTCAGCACACCGACCGTATACATCCATACTGTGTTGATACAGTTCAATATGTGTCTCAGAGTTGTTTTGATTTTGTCTGTCCACAGCTCCCCCGAGCCCGCCTCGCTAATGACCAACTGGACGAAGTCGGAGTGAGGAGCAAAACTCCTGAGGGACCCTCTCTCTTTCTGCACTGTGCACAGGATAATTGGGAGTGCTTTTATGCCAAGGTAGATGACCAGGCCTAACCCTAAGGACGTCCAACGAATAGCCTCTGGTTTTGGAGGGGGCGGGGGGGTGGGTGGGGTGGGGGCCGTTGCCGGATCTGCTGCCTTCTATTCGAACGACTCTTAACCTAGAGTGTCTACCTCCACCATTAACCTACCTCAGACCCCACCCGACCCGACAGTGTCTATCTGATTCGGAACCGTCGACCAAGACACTCTCTGGTCCGTATGGAAGGCAGCCCAGAGAAGCCCAGACTGCGAGCCCACTGCCCCCCCAAGCCCAGCGGCCTGTCCTCCTCCACGCTGTCCCTGGGCCAGTCACGCAGCACGGAGGACGTCTCCGCCGAGCGCCTCCCCGGCGCCACCTTCAGGAAGGGCTTCTCCCTGCGCAACGTCAGCCTGTGCGTGGTGGACGGCGTCCGGGACATGCTCCAGAGGAGCCGCGGGGGGGGAGGAGGGGCGTCCCCCGAGCCGCGCCGCAGGCTCAACGGGGAGGCGGGAGGCCGCTGGAGCCCCCACTGGAGCCCCCGCCTGCTCCGGCTGCCTCGGGGGCCGCACTCGGCCGCCAGCCTCAGGGCCCCGGCCCAGGTGCAGAGGGAGGGGGCGCTGCGCTACATGCTAGCGGACGATTCTCCTTGCGTGGGCGGTGGCGGAGCCCGGTGGCAGAAGTGTCGTCTGCTGCTGAGGAGGAGGGGGGGGGGAGGGGCCGCAGAGGAGGAGGAGGGCGGCGGCGGCTTCCTGCTGGAGTTCTACGTGCCCCCCAAGGTGAGTTCCCAGGTCACTTCCTGTGCCTCGAAATCGATCTGGATTCCTGAGAGAATGCCGTATGTGTTACGTTGGCTGTGTTACACACTTCCGAAAGAACATGTCGTATTTGGGTAGTTGAGGAGGCCAGGTTTGCTAAGTGTTGTTTTTTGTAACGTTTATTCTGGATGAATCAAGTCAGTGCTGGGATCAAAGGAGCAGCGCAGTGCTGTGTCAGAGAAGAACACCCACACACTGACACGACCATCCCCCCGCATACCACACACAGAAGCACACCACACACACACACACACACACACACACACACACACACACACACACACACTGACACGACCATCCCCCCCGCACACTACACACAGAAGCACACCACACACACACACACACACACATACATATATACACACAAGTGCTATCCAACTCCTGTGCATCTCCTACATGTACAGTATATCTTGAGTGTATATTATGCAAAAAAATATCTTCTTGCCATGAATGTATAGAATTCAATGGTTATCTCTTTTTTAATATATTTTCCTATGCCTCTTATATTTTGTTATTATATTGTATGTTATCACTAGGTTATTTATTAAATGTTTATAAGGACCCTAGGTGGAGCCCCCCAGCGAAAGTATCTCACATGATTGTACTTGTATAACCGGAGTGACAAATAAACATGTTGAATCTCTCTCTCTCTGTGTTTTTCTGAGCCAGTCGTCTAAGCCCAAAGTGAGCGTGCCGCTGTCTGCCGTGGTGGAGGTGAGGACCACCATACCCCTGGAGATGCCTGACAGAGACAACACCTTTGTTCTCAAGGTCAGACTCGTGCTGTTTATACATGATCAGATATGAGGTCATACTTGAGTGTTTGAGTATGATGTCATGGGGAAAAGAAAACTGACATCTTGTAATGTATGACTATGATATACAGTATATATATAGTTCTGTTTCACAGCGACTGACCACAGTGTTTATTGGTGAAAGACGTTTGTTCTTCAGACGGGGGAAAGTGGATCTCTGTTATGCTTCAAATCCCCCCTGGGAACACCACCACTAGTGAGCCCTTGAGTGAGCCTTAAATTACTCCAGGGAGACTGTCCCTGTAATCTCTAATTGTAAGTCGCTTTGGATAAAAGCATCTGCTAAATGGCTAAAATGTAAAAATAATAATAATAATAATAATAATAATAATACTGTCACATACTTGAACTGCACTCGTTGGGGGGTATTTGTGTACATATTGGTTTCACCATTTAGAAATGAAAACAGTTTTTATACATTACAGCAGCAGAATGTATTCTGAAGTTGACAGAAACATCTTGTCTGCTCCAGTACAAGCAAATGCCTCAAAATTCATTGGATGCCTCTTCATCATACATTAAGATAATAATCTAACGCCCCGTGGTGGCGTAGCGGTCTAAACACTAGCCACTAGTGCAAGCTGCCCACCGGGGACTGGGATCGAATCCCGGTCTCGCCAGACCCGGATATGGCCAGGGCACACAGGGAGCGGCATATTGAGCGGCCGCTCCCGAGGGCGGTATAGGACTATTTCCAGACAAGGATCCGTCGCGCAACACCGCCCCCTGGGTGCCGGAATAACGGTGTCGGGCTCGAGGAGCCAGTCAGCTAGTCTGCCTGGCGATCTCCTACGGCAGGGGTCGGCAATAGGCGGCCCGTGGGCCATTGCTGGCCCATCACCAATAATATTTGGCCCAGCAGATTATTTTGAGAATCCACTTTTTTTTTCTTTTACAATATCGGACCGACAGTCCCACATATAGCGCCTATAATGTCCGAATAAAGAATCTACCTCCACCTGAATAATGCTTATTGTACTTTTATCCATGTTGAGAGTGAATGACAGAGGGACAGACAATCAGGCAGCGGGGTGCACCGAAGCGCACTGACGCTGAACTCCTCATAGTGAATCATAAGTAGGTGGACAACGCGTGGTACTGAAATAGCCGACATGCTGTGTGTGGTTTGAAAAAAATAACGCCAGCTCAGTAAATCATTCTAACGTAATGTGTACGTATATGTGACTGCAACACACATATGAACAGTAACAAAGCAAATTCAGTTTAATTTTCTGAAAAACATTGACAACAAAATCGGCGCAAACCCCCCCCCGCAGAATCCGCTTGATCATGGTGGTGCATAGACTATGCTCCTGAAACGACAGAGCAAACACGCTATTACTAATAGTATTAGGGATAATAATTACAATGAGCCATTCATTCATTCAAAATATACAAAATACAATTAGGTTATTAAATACAATAACGACAGGCTTGGTACTCACTTAATGTGAAAAGTGGCATCTCTCCCATCGGTCACTATTTGCTCCGCAGGCAGTTCTCAAGGTTTTTATGCATCAATCGATTCCTCTCGTGCGTCTTTATCGCATTCATTGACGAAAAGGACGACTCGCATGTATAGAAAGGGAACATTGTGAGCACGTAAAATGTGAGTCTCATAACGGCTTTGCATTGATGAAACGAGGTAGGATGAACGTATAGTTCGCTGTCCATTCCTGTTTGCCCTGTTTTCACCGTCAACTTTCGCCTTTAGACCTTTGGAGAGTGACATTATGTTTCTCTTGCTAGCTAGCAGGTTAAATGTTTAGCTAACTTCACCCGGCACGCAAACAACCAATCCAATAATAATGTGACCTTGTCTGGGAGGAGGGGGGATTAATTATCAGAATAAAACGATGTTAAATAATTATTAGAATAAGTTAGGCTGCGCTACATCGTCAGTCCACACATAAAAAATATGGAAAAGGATGAAACTACGTTTCAACGTTGTTGAGAATCACAACACAAACTCGCTAGTCACGCCAAAATACTGCAACGCAATGGATTGGACTGCTAACTAGTTAACTATAACACTACTTTACATTGTTAGCAGGCTCACAAAACAAGCTGTGTTAGTTGACTAGCGATGTGTACATTTTTCGAAAGAAGAAGGGTTAGGGTTAGAAGAAGTCAAAGCATTAGAACGTGTCACATTTTTTAACAATCAATTACTTAAATTAGCCTTTGATTATGCTCGGGCCCGCCATCTAGTGGCAACATTTTTTGGGGCCCGAGGCCAAACTTAATTGCCGACCCCTGTCCTACGGGGTCGTACGGCGGATCCTACGCAATAGGCAGGGGATAATTGGATGCTAGGTTGGGTTCAATTGGATACCAAATTGGGTGAAAAAGGGATAAAATCTGAAAAAATAAAATAAAATAAGATAATGACCCAAAACATACTGCCATAGCAACTAGTTTTTGACTGGAGTTTTTCAGGGCCGAAAAGTGAAGATTTCTTGACTGGCCAAGCCAATCTAATTTAACATGTATTTCATTTCCTGATGATAAGATTTGATCTAAAACAAACAAGTGAAGATGGCTGCATACAGGCCTGGCAGAGAATCACCAGAGAAGATACGTGTGGTGGGGTCAATGCGTTGCAGACTTCAGGCAGTTATTGCATGCAAAGGATTGTCAACCAGATACTAAACATGATTGTATTTAATTTGGACATTATATGAATCTGTCCCATTACTTTTGGTAGTCTGAAATAGGGACCATGCCCCACTCATAACTCTCTCTGAAATAGGGACCATGCCCCACTCATAACTATCTCTGGGCCTCCCCTTGTTGCACTACAGACTGTCCAGCTACCTTTCCCTCAGTACCATCGCACCTTATTTTCTGTCTAATTTCGTACTTTTAACCTGTGCACTTTATTTTCTACTGCACCAATGTATGTCCCATGTATGTCTATGGTCACATACCCATTGTTTTATGTCCTATTGTATTCCATTGTGATGTTGTCCATTATTTTTTTATTTTTTTTCATGAGGACTACGGATGCAAATTAGCTCAGCTAAATCCGGCATATTTACTGTCACCATACTCTGTATAAGTGACTGTTCATTAATGTGCACTGTCCTGACTAAATAAAAAGATCTATCTATCTACCGTCTAAGAGAATCAGGAAGTCTCAGGACTCCTGGACTCACAGGATCCTGAGGACCCGTAGTAGCAGGCTCCAGAACAGCTTGTTTATCTCTTTGATAAATAATCCCCCCCTCCACACACGCTGCTGAACTATTCCCCCCCCCCCTTATACTTGACTATGATTGGAGCTCTGCTCAAGTGGTCCTTGAGCTAATCTTGTGACAAACTTTCTGCCAGGTCGGAAATCTTGCGAGGAGCTCCTGTGCATGACCGGTTGATAGTCGAGTGAACTCATTTGCGGATAATGGCCCCAATGGTACTTATAGGAACATTTAGGAGTTGAGAAACCCATTGGTAAGCAGTGCCATTACTATGCTGCTCAACAATATTGTTGCGAAGGTCTTGGGAGAGCTCTTTACCTCTACCCATCATGAGATCTTTCATGCAGGAAAGCTTGGTGACAAATTATTTGTTTACTTGCATTCGGAGGTGGAAAACCCTTTTTCAAAGAGTGAAAGTACTTACCCACCAAAATGCACTAACCCAGCTGATTCGAGCAGAGGTATGATAACTCATTAGTGGCATAAGCTGGTTTAGTGCTTTTCTCCTGTGTCAATTCCACTTTATTGCACATTGCTTTTTTATGGATTGGAATGTTACAATATTTCTTTAGCTGTGTAGTTTTATTGAGTTAATACCAATGTCTGGTCTAAATTTCATGTGAATAGCTGCAATGGAAATATGTTTTTGGATCCATTGTACACAGAGGTGTTGCGGATGCAAGATCGCTAGACGTTATTAGGGTGATTGTGTCGGTTGACAAACATAGAGGTGGAGACTAAAATAGTCTGATGTTGCACTGAAGATGGTTTCCATTGTAAACCACAGACAAGCTTGTCATCTTTGTACTGTAGGTGAAATCTGAAGTTTCTTATGGTCCCTCATACGTCAATCCATTTTGGATTGCGTAATTAATTATCTTAGGTTCATAGATACAGTACATTTAGTACTGGATGCTGCAAAGCGATCTTAATTGTTGTTGTTATTCAGTGAACCTCTCACCTTCATACACCTCTGATGCTTAACTTAGTTCATGCTGTCGGCCAACCAATTGGCTATGTGAGTCTGTCATACTTTTTGAAGAGGAATTTGGTGCTTTTGTATCCATAACCGCTTCTTACTTGTGAAAATAGCGCTGTTGTGGTATCACACTTTTTTTTTTTTAAAGGTTATTTTTTGGAATGTGGTATACTCTCGTATTTTTCTGTTTTATAGGATAGAGATTGTGTGGAAAAAGGGGTATGTCATGGGCCGGATTCAAACCCATGCCGACATGGGCATATTATGTGTGCACTGTAGGCCGTGGTGCTAGACCACTGGACCACCCCAAACCACTTCTGCCCTTTGTTTAATTTCATGCTTGTGCCAAAGGTGGAGAACGGAGAGGAATACATTCTGGAGACGCTGGACTCTCTTCAGAAGCACTCGTGGGTGGCTGACATTCAGGACTGCATTGACCCTGGGTAAAGACACACACCACCCAGGCACACAACACACTGACCCTGGGTAAAGACACACACCACCCAGGCATACAACACGTTGCTTTTTGAGACTATTTGGATACATCAATAGAGAACAGAATTGCCCAAACAAGCAAAAACCAAATTCCCTGATCAGTGCAGATAGATAGAGCAGGATAGAGAACAAATTAAAATTATTATTAATTAAATTAAAAATTAAAATTAGAACAATAGTTCAGACTATACACCCAGACCAGATTCATCTCGTACCTTGTCAATACTGTGTTTGTGTCTGTGTGACAGGGACAGTGGAGATGACATTGAGCTGACCTCGTGCCCCCACGGCCAGCTGCCCTCTGTGTCCACCTGCAGCTGTGAGCTCACTTCTCAAAGTGAGTCCTTTCCCTCCTCAAACCTGATCATCTACTCTTTTTTTTTTTTTTTTTCTCAAGGCCCAATTTCTTTTTTTTCTTTTCAAGTCAATTCGGGAAATAACTGGAATTTCAAGATCTTACCATGAACAAAGTCTGATAGGAGTATCATATCGTTAGCCTCATAGCATAATTGCATAAAAAGTCATATTTTGGCCAAATTGAGATATCTGCCTAACTCTACTCTCCTAACACTGCTGATTCACTGTGCATTATTGCCTCTATGACATCAGCCTTGTTGCCTATTGCCTATTCCATCATGCTTGTTATATTCCAAAATCACTATCTGCCCAAGTCATCTCTTTGACATAGGCATTTTTGACACTATATCCAAAGTTGGCTCGGCTGACCACAGGTGAAGCATGACATAGGCAATTATGCTATGAGGCTAACGATTTAGTATTTCTTAGTTTCATTCCTGAATTAAAACTAGAAAATACATTCTACTTAATCATTGGGGATCTATATAGATGATACAAGTGTCTGACTGCGCCCGGAACGTGATACAGTGGTAATGGACCTCACCCTCCGTGTCCTCCTCGTGACCCCACAGGTGTATACAGGACCCCTCAGCGCCGCACCGGCCCGTGTGGACCCTCGGGGATCCGCTGTCGGGCCCTGGCCTCCCCTGTTCACCCGGCACACGTCCCTCTAGAGCACTTCCTCCAATCGCTGGAGACCAACAGACCAGGTAACGGCACGCTCTCCGCAACAGCACAACCATCATGTTGTGGTTCTAAGACGCCAAAGAGTTGAACAAGAGTGGAATAATCAGAAGGAAATGTACTGTGAATCCTGGACATCTGACAGTGTTTTCAGCTGTAGTACTTTTTTGTAGAGAATCAGGTACGCTGTTTGAAAAAGGCCAAACTCAACTGTGGACTCCTGGAAGATAAGTCAATAAAAAAGGAAATGGGACCCAACACAGATTACAGACATCTCAGGAGGAGATTAGGCGAGCTAACTTGTTGAGGTTCACATGAACGCAAACGATGGGACATAATGTGAAGGGACTTGAGGATTCTAGCACCCAATGGCTTGTGCCTTTAAGGAATACGATTGGTGGTATTCGGTTGTTACGTCTGACGTCAAACGTGATATTTAGCAATTTCCGGGTCCAAACCAGAAATTCCCCGCACCAGAGTTCCAGTGTACTACAGCGGTAGAATGACAGTTCAAGTTTTTTAGACTGGGATCTATTCATACAACAAGGGACACAGCACTTTCCCGTTTTCCCCATATTGTCAGGGTCTTTGAGCCTCGGAAAAGCGCTACATAAATATAATGAATTATTATTATTACTGAGGCATTTCGAAGAGAGCGCCTCAGCCAACTTTGGACCCGGAAACACGTCACGACTTAACAACCGAATAGTATGCACAGGAGATCTTATGTTTGGGTCCATTGGATGCAGTTAGAATCCAAAGAATGAGGTGATGGGTTGAAGGTGTCTAGGAGGTTGATGTGCTCTTCTCTCTCTCATTTGAAGGGGAAGGACCGGTGCTCCCCGAGACGGACACCTCTCTGACCTGTTACCCGTGGTTCCACGGTACGCTGTCCCGGGTGCGGGCCGCGCAGCAGGTGTTGGTGGGCGGAGCCCGGAGCCACGGGCTCTTTGTGATTCGCCAGAGCGAGACGCGGCTAGGAGAATACGTCCTCACCTTCAACTTCCAGGGCAAAGCCAAGGTACGCTTCCAGGCCAATGATGAAGGCTGTCGAAAAACAACAACAACAACAACAACATAAACACAAACACAAAAACGGTTCTCCCATTCCTCAATATTAATATTCTATATAGACTGAATTCAGATAGTCACTAACCCGGGCGGGGTCCAAATATGTCTGGATTTTTCCTTTACCGACGTTGATGGAATACCCCCCTGGTCGTGGAAAGATAACTCCTGAATGTTGTCATTCCAGCCTGTGTGACTCAGCTTGTTTGTCAGATGAGGCATTGACTCAGGCACACTGTGATATTTAAAGCCTACACACACAATAGCTCTCCAGGACCAGAGCGGATGGCCTCCACTTTACCCCCTGGTCCAGGCATGTTAACGAGGAAGCCTGCTCCCCAACCAGACAGTGTTTTTAACCCATTGGCCTGCTGCCCCATTCAGTCAGTGCTGCTTTCTCTGTTGCAGCATTTGGCAGGCCACCAGATTATGTCCTGGCAAGTTTAGAGGGGGGGGGGGGGGGGTTGGAGGTTTCCTGTCTGTGTCAAGGTTTGTCATACCCCACACACGTCGACCCATATGTGACACGGTCTGGCCAATTGGGCCGCAAGTCGGCAGCCGATTTAACGTTCCGACTTTTATTTCAAAAACATTTAAACACATTTCAGCGTCCTTGAAAATCAATGACACACTCGCTAGTCAACTAACAACACAGCTTGGTGTGTGTGTGTGTGCGTGCGTGCCTGCGTGCGTGCATGGTGTGTGTGGTGTGTGTGTGGTGTGTTCCCTGTGGTGCAGCACCTGCGTCTGTCTGTGGACTCCCTGGGCCAGTGTCACGTTCACCACCTGTGGTTCCAGAGCGTTCCGGACATGCTACAGCACTTCCACTGCCACCCCATCCCCCTGGAGTCACGAGGCACAGCCCACCTCACCCTGCGCTGCTACGTCCAGACCCAGACCCAGCGCAGCCGGCCAGGTACAACACAGGAAGTAGTAGTGGAGCGTGTTGGACATCCTGTCTCGATCTGACTTGAGTTATTGAATGCCCGTCTTGATCTGACTCGGTTATCGACCCGTCTCGATCTGACTTGGCGGTCGATCTCTTATCGGGTGTTTTTGGTACGGTGTGTCATGTCGAGTCTAGAGTTTGTGTTGCAGTTTCCGATTGTCCGTCAACAACCTCTCAGTTGTTTTGTAAAAGTGAACTATACAGTTCATGTTAGTTGACTGAAACCACCTCCCGTCTCACAATAGTTGACCCATACCTGGGGGGAATTCCATCAATGTCGCTAAAGGAAAATCCAGGCAGATTTTTTGATAACCCTGGATTTTCCTTTAGCGACGTGGATGAAATACCCCCCTGACCTCTCCTATCCTAGATTGAACATTGTTTACACCAGCTTTTTAGCTGCATCATCAAAGGGGTTGTCCAGGATGGAGGTTTTTTCAAAGTCTGTATTCAAGCAGCACCTCCTGCTAACAAAGGAGTCTTTTCGAATAGACTTTAAAAACCACTGACTTGACGTGTAATCACATTGACAAGTGTAAGGAAGTAGAGGATCAGGTTGGAGAGGAGAGGGGGGGACTTTGTTTTCCTAATCCCCAGTTCTCTCTCGTCCTGTGGGTTTTCCTCCGTTCCTCAGAGCCCTTTTCTCTCTGCTGCTCTTGTTGTCTCCACTGGTCTCACTCCACTGTGTCACCCCTCTTAATGCCCACCTCTTTCACTCCCAAGGCATTTGGTCGTCCCCCTCCTTTGATTTCAACTGAAACATCCTCAAAGCTTTTCCAAGGGATTAGGGGAAGGCAGTTTGCTACATGATGAATTGCAACTGCAATGACTTGATTCTGCTCTGCGTAGTCAATAACTTAGTTCCAAGTTAGATCGATGACGAGTATTATATTTTTTTTTTTAACTCTTTCAAATCTCTTGGGGTTTCCTTTGCAGAGCTCAGCGTGTCTCGCCTGCCCGCCCCCACCCGAGAGCCTGCCTGTCGGAACGGCCTCCACCAATCAGCACAAGTCTTCCCTGGGGCGTCGCAGCCGGTCGGCCCGTCTGATGACTCTCTGGTCCCACTGGGCTCCCCTGCTCTCCCCCGAGGCCCTCCTCCCTTCCCCAGGCTGGAGAGCAGAGGTGGTGGAGGTGGTCTCAGGAGTCGCAGCGGCAGCACTGAGCATTTGCTGCCACCATCTGGTGGCTCTGTAGATGAACTGCAGGAGAGTGATGGGACGCAGAGGACAAGAGCTGTGGAGAACCAGTATTCTCTCTATTGAGGCACAGGATGTCATGCTATCTGTCAGGACATGATGAGGACATCGGAGGACAGGCTCATTGTAATGCATGGTACAGAATAAAGAATGGTTTCGATACCTTTCCTGGTTCCGTTCCATGCATTATAATGAGCCTGTCCTCCGATTTCGGCCTCACCAGTATCAGGACTGTCACATCTGTTGAGGGGTTTTCCAAATGTGTGCCATAGTATGGTGGATTATTGATATTTTGTGGTGGTTTTGAAACACATATGTTGCGCCCCCGTTCTTTCTCCCCAATGTAACCACTGACTGGAACTGAATCCACTCTGTGAGGAAACGGATGTCGTGTCAAGGTATTACAGAGCCTTTGGTGAGAAATGGACATGAGGAAAGGACACATGAACTGACATGGAACCTTTCCACTCGACCACCTCGAGTCCCACCTCTCCAATTTAAGAGAGAAGTCCTCTGTCAGCCCCTATTGGACCAATGCCTACTTGGAAGTCGATGTTACATAAGTGCTTGTCTGAAGCACGCGCGTGTGTGTGACAATTTCCATGGCTGCCGGTGCATTTAAAGTTAATTGTATAAAATATATAATAAAATGTATACAATATATTATAAAGATGCATTTTACAACTGTCAGACTTTTGTTAGGTGACCCCCCCCCCAAAAAAAAAAAGTCACAGTGTAATTCGGACACTGGTGGTGAACTTAACAATTAACAATCAGTTGTATCAATGTTGATGCACGCTTAAATGAAGAGCCAGATATCATTAATTTCATGAAGTGCACTCATAAATATTTTATTTCTCTTAAAACACATTTTGAGGACGTGACACAGCCATAATATACAGTACCAGTCAAAAGTTAGGACACACTTCCCCATTCAATTGAAAAAAACACTGGAAAAGTGTGTCTAAACTTTTGACTGGTACTGTATGTTCTTCTATTCAATTATCATATGGCACATTTCTCAACTCCCAACTCCAATGTTCTCTCTCCCTCACGCAGAATTATCAACTGTTCTATCAAGCCTACTGCCAGAACATTCAACCAACTTCTTTACACAATCTTGAACCACACGCTCCTATTCAAAGTAAAGCAAAAGCCACCCAATTACTTCAATTGCTGCTCAAGTAGTTTTTTCTTCTCCAAATACTGACACTAACCCCCAAAACATGAAACAAACAATGTCAAACAAGGATTTAGACCCTTGGTGAGATCAAAAGCCACATGGAAGTTGGGGTATGCACATTTTTGGTGTACTTCTCTATAATTCCTACAGGTAATTCTACCGGTGGTAATGTGTGTTAACGACACTACTTTCTAGGTTTCACACTGAGGTCTTGAGGTCTCTATGGAAGAATGACATTTGAAGAAGCAAGGACAAGGCAAGGCCAGGTCTCTAATCGCTCTGACCCGAAAACTCTCCCCACTGTTTGCATTTCAACAGTATAAAGTTCACTTTTACTAATTATAAACAAGTGATTAGTACAGTATATATAGGCTATGCTATTTAGCTGACGCATTTATCCAAAGCGACTTACACTGCAGTGAGTGCATACATTTTCAGTACATATGGTCCCGGCAGGAATCGAACCCACAACCTAAGCAGTGTTAGCACCATTCTCTACAAACCAAGCCACAGAGCACTGTGCTAGTAATGCTAAGGTTGAGGGGTCTATGCCAGCTGGGACCTATACAGAAATGCATGTCACTCTCCTGTAAGTCTCTTTGGATAAAAGTGTCTGCTAAATGACACACTCACCCAACAGTTTATTGGAACACTATACTAACACTGACAACTGACGTTGCTCTCAAAACAGCCGCAATGTTTTGTGGGATTGATTGAATGAATGATGAATGGTCTTTATTGTCATTAATATAGTACAGGTACCATACAACGAAATTTGTGAGGGGGGGCTCCCCTGGTGCTAGGAAAAAAAATACTAAAAACAAGAAGGGAAAAGAGCTGGTTTACATAAATAAAGGCTACCGGTATACACTATCCACTATACTATACAAAAAACACTGTGCTGTACTCTATGCTATGCTATAAATATCCTAACATTTCCTATCTCTGAACCTTATGTGCACGAGGGTTGTCATATTGCACATAGTATTATTGCACATTCATTTAAAGTGTTCCACAAGATGTTGGAAACATTCCTTTGAGATTCTAATCCATGATGACCTGAGTGCGTCACACAATTTCTGCCGATTTTTCCAGGCCACTTTCAAGCTGAGAATCTCCTGTTCTACCACATCCCAAAGGTGTTCTATTGGATTCAGATCCGGTGACTGGGAAGGCCACTGGACATGTTCATGAAACCAGTTTGAGACAACTTTTGCTTTGTGACACGGTGCATTATCATGCTGGAAGTAGTCATTAGAAGGTGGGTACACTGGCCATGAAGAGATGCACATGCAACAATACTCAAAGAGGCTGTGGCATTCAAGCGATGATTGATTGGTATTAAAGGGCCCAAAGTGTGCCAAGAAAACATTCCCCACACAAATTACACCACCTCCACTGGCTGTTGACAGGTGTACATGTGTTCCTGATAAAGTGTTATGCGAGTACAATAACAGTGTTTGCGCTAACCCCAACCTAATGCATCGCTTGTGAGTCAGCAGACTCAGCACCATAGACTTATGGTCAGCAGCTGATATCCCTTATCCCTTCACCACTAAAGCAGCTTTCATAAAGGCAGAAAAAAAGGACCCATGTGTGATAATAATTTAGCATGGTAGCATTTACCATTTTTAATCCAAAGCTAGTACCATTTAAGAGATTACAGGGACAGTCTGCCTGGAGTAATTTAGGGCTAAGTGCCTTGCTCAAGGGCACACTAGCGGTGGTGTTCCCAGGTGGGGATTTGAACTCGTGACCTTACCCATCACCGGTCCAACTCACTATCCCCTAAACCACACCACCACTATCCCATAATCAATATCGTCATAATGTCTGTGCAAATTAATCGCTTCTCAAACTTAACAGAATCACTACTGCCATGCCCACCAACAGTCCCATCACGGCCTCCTTCAGCCTCCCCAGCTCCTTGTCTTTGACCCCCGCCTCTTTCTTCCTCAGAAACTCCTCTCTCCTGACCCGCAACTCCTTCTCCCTCTGGAGCTGCCCGACGTAGTGGGCCTTGAAGAAGTTGTCAAAGTCGAAGACCTTCGTGCCGTCCATGCCCACCATCGGCGAGTGTCGGGCTCTCGTCTGCGGAGAGGTCGAGCTACCAGAGGCCTCCTTGGCCGAAGGTCGACTGGATCCCGTCAGGTCTCCGTGACTCAGGATGCCCCGGTCGTACTTCTTCCTCAGCGCCTTGTTCCCCAGCACGTTGTACGCCTGGCTGATGTCCGAGAAGCGGCTGGTGGCCTCCTCGGTGCCCGCGTTCTTGTCCGGGTGATAGAGGAACGACTGCTTGTAGTACGCGGTCTTTATCTGGGCGTGCGTGGCGCCAGGAGACACCTCGAGAATGTCATAATATCCTGTTTTGCTTTTGTACAAGGGCTCGCCTCCTGTGTGGCCAGTGCTGCCATAGGCCCTGGTGGAAGACAACCGCTCATAACGCAAACGACACGTAAAGCTCGGCTGTCTGCTGGCCAACCTCACCGTGCAGAGTGTCCTCTGCTCACGTCTTCGAACCCCGTCATATGTCGTCCCCGTGGCCGCCACGACACCGGTTCTTCTCCAGATGGAGGGTCCAGCTAGAACGTGGACCCGGGGGTCGGCCGTGTGTGGTGGTGACCCCGGGTAAAACCACCTCAGACCGCGTCCATCACACAGCACAGTATCACCAGGGTTTGATAAGGTGTTCCTGCATGTGAAGCCACTCTTTATTTCATCTTCACGACATTGTATTGCAAGTTCATTGACACCGTCCGCCACCGTGCTGCTGCAGGACCTTGACTTCTGACTTCCCAAACCTTCCTGGAGAACTCCGGGCGACGGAGGTGTGGAGTCGTGCCCCCGCCACCACCGGGCTGCTTCGTGGACATTTTGAGCTTCATTCGATCGACTTTCCCTTTGCAGGACAACAGCCTGAATCGCGCCTTTACATTGCTGGCTCTCGATACGTATATGCGACTGATTATATGTCGTTTTTAAAAGTCTGTAAGCTCTCTGACCGACTTGCAGTCTGACCTCCGCCATTTTCGCAGGGAGGTCTTCCGACTGTATACATCAACGGACCAATGAAACCGCTGTTTCTTGGAGAGTGTCTCTGAAGTGACCAATCACATGCGAGAGTATATCTTTTTTAGCTCCACCAACCAATGAGTTACATCACAGTAATGATGCATATTCTTCACTCAGAATAAACGATTTTAGTTACAGTATTTGACCACTTTTTCAAGCCCATCGAATTGAAATGATCGAATAAATCGAATTGTTTTCGTTATTTTCAAATGTGTTTTCATTGATTTATGGGATAATTTTGTGTAAAGTTTTCTTTGACAAAAAGAAACGATATTCTGCAGAAAATTTAAAAATATGGTAGGTGTAATCAAAGAAGATTTGGACCGCACTGTCCAAGTTCTGCACATGGGCAGTGCCTTTCACTGCTATCGTGAAAACCCAAGAGGTAAATTTCACAATTTTACAGAGAAACGAAGGACCGCCTAATCATTGATCGAATGATTAGGCTTATTCTGTCCCCGCCAGGAGACTAGAAGGTCAAAAGTCTCCATGCCTACTTATTACCAGCAGAGGTCGCTGTCGGTCAACAGAATCAGTTGGACATGCTACTCCAGGTGAATCAAAGGGCGGCACCGTGTTGCGCCTATTTGCTCATTCTATTATACATTGAGTTGAATTTTTTTGTTCATACCAAAAGTACCGCTCTTAATGTACCTTTTTTTGGGTTTATTTGACTCAGCTAGCCCAATAATATTGTGGACCTTTTATATTTGTATACATTTTTGCCGTCATTTGATCTGATTCTTTCCACATTTGTGAGTTTAACAACTGTGTTCAATAGGAAAATTGTACGAAAGGAATCACATCTTCAACATGACAACTCAAATGTCAAACAAGGGAGAGTCATCTTATTGCATCTCTGGAGCGCGCTCTCGGTTGATCTACACCCCTTGCGCGCACCCGCGCCTCTACTCGGAAAAGACAACGAACATCCCGACTTGAGAGTCCCGAGACCAGGAGCATGAGCATCTACCTGTAGCCTAGAAGGAGAGAAGGCGTTGTGGCAACTGGTAAAAAAAAAAAAAAGTGTTGTATTCACGATGAAGGACCGCACACACGAACTTAGGACGGTGAGTGCTGTCTTGTTTGATTATAATTGACCAGAGGACACCCAGAGCAAACGGTGGTTGGAGAAGAAGGTCTAGTCAGAGATGTGGAGCTGTAGGTGCGCCTTTTGGGTGGCAGAAGCGCAGCTGTCTAGTCCATTGAGAATGGAGTGCCCCCGGAAATGTTTGGGATTTGAGTCTTATAGGCTGTATGTATCAATATGTTATAATGATATGTAGGGCTACATCATTTGACAGTTATCGAAGGACAACTGAAAGGAATATACGGAAGCGCAACGGGTGATCAAATATTGGCACCTGTTAGATGCCGCTTGCCTTTGATTTGATCCACCTTTTCACCCGTCACCAGTGTACAATGCTACAAGTTTGAGTAGCTTAAGCCTCGGTATGTGCGGGTGAACTTTTAGTTTCAATGACTGTCCGCGGCTTTTTATTTCGCTGCCTGTTCTGACAGATAAAGCATGTGTGAACGATCGCTAGTTGGGCTACGTCCAACATGTGAATAGCCTCATCATCGCTGTCGTGTTGGTGTGTAGTGTACTGAGCTTTGATTGAAGTCATACTCTCTGCCTCTGCAGGTTTTATGATCTGGAGTCCATTGACATCTCAGTGAAGCCTTCCATCTTCCATGGGGGGTGTCTGTCTATGATTTGGTGTTAGATCATATTGTTTGTATTGTATTTATTGTTTATAGTCTTTAATACTATTTTGTGGAGAAGCACTTAGTGACATATCGTGACATATCGTGACATTTTTGTCAAAATTTAGTTTTTTACATAATCTGATCCATTAGGTGTTTATTAATGCCTGTGTGGTGTTATTTTTTTTAATGTAGACATTTTTGAGTTAGTAATTCATAAAATACAAAGGTTCCATCTCACAGAACATAATGGAATGTAAAAACTTTGACGCTCAATATCTCTGGACTTCCCTAAACGGAGATAGAACCTTATAATTCTAAGCTCATCATTTGTCTACGTAAAAAGCGCAATACAAATAAACGTGATTGATTCCAGACACGCACACGGACACGCACACACACAAGGGGGCGGTGATGAGTTCTTAGCAAGGACGTAAGAAGTCTATTTCGCGAGGGGGTGCTGCCTAACATGTTGTGAAGGGGGCTTCCCCCCGCCTGTCTACCCAGAGCAATGTTGTATATCACCTGTTGAACGTGCAATTCTGGTGACTTTTGATAGGAGAATAACGTAGTAGCTAGTAGTGCAAGTGGAACGATCGAGTCTCAGGTCATTGATTTATCGGAGTGCACCCGTCCGGACCTGATAAACAGCTCTGGTCATTGCTTGTTTGTCAGTATATCAATTCCGACTCATCCAAACCTGCGATACAATCTATCAGGAGCCTACCATCACACATGTGGGCTATAATGTTGTCCATCATTTGTTCAATGAGGAATTCATAGAGATAGTCAAGATAGTGGTTAGTGCATGTGAAACTTTTTTTTTTTTTTTTAAGCCACTGGCCCTTATTTTGTGTGTGTGTGTGTGTGGTAAGGGGATTTTTTTAAGCCACTGGCCCTTCTGCATGCCTGGTCCTCCTAGGGGCAGCGGGCGCATCTGTCTGTGACAGGGTGACTCCTGTAGAGGGATGGATGACACTGACCAATCGGTGCTCGTTTCATATGAGTGACCTACCATTTCTCACCTATAATACATTTAAACAAATGACTAATAAATTCAATTCTTGCGAGCTCGATGTGACCCGAACTAGTGGCTGTCGAGACTAAGCAAACGGACCTGGGCAGAGACGGGTTGTCATCAGACGTTCAGATCGTTCAGACGTGTGAGATGCCTCACACCAAGGGGGTCATAATATGACATATTATGTTGTAAACCCCCTATGGCAGATTTCGTTAAACACGTAGTTATTTGGCTGGAAAAAACACATTGGGAGTAGACTGGACTTGTTGATTGATGAGAGAACTCTGCAACAACGTTGATTTGACGCTGTCTGAATGCTCAGAGTAGCTCTACCGAATCGATTTCATGCTTGGTTGTTTGAAGGTACCCAATGCAAAACAGTCCTACACTCACCTAAAAGAGACACTTCAGGAAGTGCCTTTTTTAAAGATCTGGAAAAAGTGGTTTGGCCTCACTCACATGTGTTTCTGGACCAATGCTACATATCCCTTCTCATCTTGTGTGAGCTAGATGTCATTTTCATCATGGTAGATGAGTGTGTTGGTAGATCAGTGTGTTGGTAGATGTGTGTGTTGGTAGATCAGTGTGTTGGTAGATGTGTGTGTGTTGGTAGATGAGTGTGTTGGTAGATGTGTGTGTGTGTGTGTGTGTGTGTGTGTGTGTGTGTGTGTGTGTGTGTGTGTGTGTTGGTAGATGTGTGTGTTGGTAGATGTGTGTGTTGGTAGATCAGTGTGTTGGTAGATGAGTCTGTTGGTAGATGTGTGTGTTGGTAGATGTGTGTGTGTGTGTGTTGGTAGATGTGTGTGTGTGTGTGTGTGTTGGTAGATCAGTGTGTTGGTAGATGTGTGTGTTGGTAGATGTGTGTGTTGGTAGATCAGTGTGTTGGTAGATGTGTGTGTTGGTAGATGTGTGTGTTGGTAGATGAGTGTGTTGGTAGATCAGTGTGTGTTGGTAGATGTGTGTGTTGGTAGATCAGTAGATGTGTGTGTTGGTAGATGTGTGTGTTGGTAGATCGGTGTGTGTTGGTAGATCAGTAGATGTGTGTGTTGGTAGATCAGTGTGTTGGTACATGTGTGTGTGTTGGTAGATCAGTGTGTGTTGGTAGATGTGTGTGTTGGTAGATCAGTGTGTTGGTAGATGAGTGTGTTGGTAGATGAGTGTGTTGGTAGATCAGTGTGTTGGTAGATGTGTGTGTTGGTAGATGAGTGTGTTGGTAGATGTGTGTGTTGGTAGATGTGTGTGTTGGTAGATCAGTGTGTTGGTAGATGTGTGTGTTGGTAGATGTGTGTGTGTTGGTAGATCAGTGTGTGTTGGTGTTGCTGCTGAAGCAGCTGGACTTAAATAGTGAGTCGGCAGAACCTCTGTCGTGAGGAGGCATGTTTTACCAAGCCTGAGAGGGGGGCTGGAGAGTATGTGTGCGTGTGCGTGTGGTAAGGGGATTTGTGTGTGTGTGTGTGTGTGGCACGGGGAATTTGAGGGTGTGCGTGCATGCGTGGGGGCATGTGTGTGTGTGTGTGTGTGTGTGGCGTGGGGATTTGTGTGTGTGTGTGTGACGTGGGGATTTGTGTGTGTGTGTGTGTGTGACGTGGGGGTTCGCAGGTGTGTGTGTGTGTGTGTTGTGTGTGTGGCACTCATGTGATGGAGATAATGCGGTGTCAGTGTGGGCTGACAGCTATAATGAGAGTGGTGGAGCAGCATTCAGCCAGGATCTGTTGTCTCCCTTCCTGCTCCCTCCCCCAGCCATGTGTAGGAGGTGGATGAGACAAGCCACTGATCACCCCCCCCCCCCCACCACCACCACCACCCCCTGACCAAAACATGCTCTTCCGTTGGGGAACTCTCAAGTGTCGTGAGAGCAGTTTGTTTTTTCCTGATGCCAAGATCGTTGTATCTTTGCACATCTCTGATTCAATTTCATGGGTTAGTAATAGAAAGCTAAGAAAGGAATGGTGCTAAATATCTTCTTTTTTTTTGGGGGGTGGGGGGGGGGGGGGTCATATTTATTCAGTTAATACTGCCAGAGTCATATGTTGTAGCAAATTGTTCACTAATGTAATATAAAGGCTACATTTCCTTTCAGATTTACTCTAGCACCTGAAAGCCTTCAAGTCCAACATTTGAATTTAATTGCATTTTGCTCCTAAGTGTATTCTTGCTCCTATTCCAGTAGCTGGATGTCTAAGGGATGATCTAATTGGATCTTTCTTCCTCTGATCTCCTGCTTGTTCTGGAGCCACATGTCTTGATACTATTACAGCAGAGCCTAGATGTCTGCTCCGTGAGGCCAACTGGGAGGTGGGCTTCTCACCATCTCATTTGATTCTGCTACTTGCTGTTGCTCTCCAATATCCTGAGACCTCATTTACATTTCTGGCATTTAGCGGATGCCTTGATCCAGAGAGACTTACAACAAACACATTTGACTAAGTAAGTGAATCATCTATCCACCAGTCATAGCAGGAAAAAGTAATGTATGCTCAGGCCAGGGGCCATTGGCAGTTGTAATGCTAGAAGAAGGAAGAATATTATTATTAGAATTTGTATGTATTTTTTATTTTTTTTATATAACAGTAGAGACTGCAGGGGTAGAGGGGATGTAGATGTCTCAGGAGGGACAGTTACCGCCCAAATGTTTGTCATTCTGGAGTATTGTGTGTGGATTGATGGCAAATCATTTTTTTATTTAATACATTTTGAATTAGGGGCTATAACACAACAAAATGTGGGAAAAGTGAAGGGGTCTGAATACTTTCCGAATGCACTATATATCGGCTGCAAGGCGCCGGCTCGCTCACTGGGAGCAATTTTGGGGTTCTCTGTCTTGCCCAAGGACACTTCGACATGTGGCCAGCCGGGGCTCCGATCTGCCACTCCTTGTGATCATTAGACGGCGACTCTACCATTAGGCGGCGACTCTACCAGTCTCTACAGTCACTGGTCAACACTGGCCAGTTCTCCCTCCGTCCCTCCATGCCGTTGAAACAGTCACCTCTGACCTCCCTCCATTGTTCCACTGACATACCCATACATCATATTCATTGCTCCATCAATTCCAACATGGTTAGATATTACAGATGGGCGGAGTTATATGGGACCTTTGAACTTTGACCCTGCTGTTGCCCTCATCTTGAACCTCCCTAAGGCCCTTGCCCACCTACACCCCCAGCCCTCCACCAACCCCCCCTCTGGGAGAGAAATTAAACATTCATGCCTTTTAAGAAGTCATATCCGCCCCCCCCCCCCCCCCCATCTGCCAAACCCTTCACTGATAATAATACCCCTTCATGACTTAACGAATCCCCATTGTGCCTTCTGCTGTGGGAGAGAGCACATCTGACGTCTTTCTTTCTTTCTTTCTTTCTTCCTCTCTCTCTCTCTCTCTCTCTCTCTCTCTCTCTCTCTCTCTCTCTCTCTCTCTCTCTCTCTCTCTCTCTCTCTCTCTCTCTCTCTCTCTCTCTCTCTCTCTGTTTGAGGATCAATGGAATTCTGTCTCCTAAGGCGCGAGGCTTGTGAGGGTTGTTTTTCTCAGATTAGCCGGCTGGGTTGATAGTGGAGGTTGGTGCGTAGGTGTGTTTAATGTGTAAATCACCAATGCATTCCGTTAATATTCACCCGCGGTGTCCCCCAGGGCAGTGGCGATTCTAGAGATTTATACATGGGGTGGCAAAGGGGTGGCAAGCAGATATTTTAGTGTGGCCATAATTTGTTGCCAGCTTAATATGTGATTAATATTTATGTATATTTATCATCCCTTATTGCCTGTTCTCCATATAGAACTAGTGTGTGCACACCAGTGTGTATGTGCACAGGTTTCTCTCTTATCCAGTAAATGATTACAAAGACATAGGTTTGTGGGAGAAAAAAAACATTTTATTATCTCTTTCATTTGGAGACAATAAACAAGGAACATGAACAATGCGCGACGGAGTGTGGGCGCGCTGAACTTGATCGGCAGAACAAACATAACAAGAATGAGAGGTTTCATGTTCAAGCAAAACCTTGAAAAACTCATCCATGCATTTGTTTCGAGTAGACTTGATTATTGTCTACTAACAGGCCTATCTAAAGGAGCTGTTCGTAAATTGCAGCTCATCCAAAATGCGTCTGCTAGGGTCCTAACAAAAACAAAGACATTTGAACACATTACACCAATCCTGAGATCTCTACACCAGTCTCTCAGAGAATTGATCCTGGGGTCTCTTGCTCAGCCTCAGCCTCTGCACTGTCATGACTCCCTTCTGGCTGATGTCGCTTTCCCCCAAAAAAACTAATGTCACCCTTCCTCTTCATTTTGCTTCTTCTACCCTTCCTGCAACATATTTTCAACATACATTAAAATCTTGTTACAATGACATAACTATAATAACTCTAACGTTAGCAGTAAGTAAAGGCTGTATCTGTGTAGCTAATGGCTAGCTAACTTAGCTAGTGGTAACAGCTGAACTGCAAAAACGTCTTTGCTTCATAACTCAACAAATAACGTTACATTGATGAACAAAACATTCCTTTAATTTACTAAGCATATCCATTAGGTAATGAATTCTAAACGTAATAACATAATTAGTTAAAACCACATTTAACATTACCTGAACAGGCTCCACACCGCACAGCACAAGAGACAGCTCAGCAGGCAAATTCAAATCTCTCCACGTGAAATAGGGTGCAACCATTCGGGTCAGAGGGGTGGAACAGTGAGTTTATTTTTCAAACTTGAAATTTTGGGGATTTTACACTGAATTCTGATTTAAAAATAAAAATAAAGATCCAATAATAATAATACAACAAATTATATCAGTTGATTTGTGTAACTGGGGTGGCAAGTAGGGTGGCAGGACTTTTTTCAAGGGTGCCCACCGTGGTAGCTTCGCCACTGCCCCAGGGTTCAGTGCTAGGCTCCCTCCTCTTCATTCTGTACATCCTTCCCCTTGGACAGGTCCTCCGCTGCCACGGCCTCCGCTTCCACTGCTATGCCGATGACACCCAACTCTACCTCTCCTCCAAAACCATCTCCCCTAACACCCACTCCAGTCTTACTACCTGCCTCAACGACATAAAATCAGGGATGCAACAGAATTTTCTGAAACTCAACTGCAATAAATCAGAAATCCTCATCATCGGCCCAAAGTCCCTCACCCGTTCCACCCAGACATTCTCACTCAACATCGTCCGCAACCACCCTCTCGTTCCTTCCCCATGCCAACCAGGTTACTAAATCAGCTTTTTTCCACCTCAGGAACATTGCCCGCATCCGACCCTCCCTGTCCTTTTCCGCTGCTGAAACACTCATCCACGCCTTCATAACTTCCCGACTCGACTACTGCAACAGCATCCTCTACGGTTTGCCTAATAACATCCTAAACAAATTCCAATACGTCCAGGGGCCTCATTCATAAAGAAATACTTGAACGTCATCTTTGACTTTCACGTAAGCACATTTTTCTAAACGGACGTGAGCATTATTTATAAAACGGGCTGAGATGGTTTAAAGTTGCGTACGTGCTTCCTTCTATAAATACCAAACATACTTGGAATTGAACGCAGGTGAATGAGGTTTGTATTAACGCCCTGTGATAGAGGCTCAATTATAGCGGCTGAATGAAGCCAAGTGCTATAATATAATATAATACAGACAGACAATACTGACAATATTATATACTGTCTGTATTATATTATATTATAGCACTTGGCTTCATTCAGCCGCTATTTGAGCCGCTATCACAGGGCGTTAATACTATATTATAGGGTAGGCGTGCGTCTGGAAGGGGAGAGGGCAGTAATACCACGTTCATTGATAAAATGACATAAGGGATGGAAAGGGGGGATGGCAGTTTTAGACGGGGGATGATTTGGACTGTTTTTATTTCAGGGGGGATGCCATTCCCCCTCATCCCGACTCAACTCGAAATCCAGTATCATTTAGCGCGTGGCCGGGCAAGGCATAGGCATGTTGAAGAGAGATAGACAGCTCCGGAGGGATATAAAGAAAGACTGAAATACAATCATAAACATTAGTTCCCTTTCAATCTTGAATTAAACTCATTTTCTCGGCTGATAACAACATCGTTAATTTTATTACGAGCCACTTGCATGAATTACAGTAGGCAACGTTTTTCCAGTGCAGCTCACATGCCTGTAATAACTCTGCATAACCAGTAGGTAATGTACGTAAGCAAGTTGAATACTCGACGTCGAGCTACGATCGTTTCCACGATCAAATTGACTCACGTTGAAATTTTATAAATCACTACGTTGACGTGGTTTTCTACGTACGACACGGGTAAGATCAACATTTGATCTAAGCACCCGTTATGAATGAGGCCCCAGAACTCTGCTGCCCCTCTGCTCACCTCCACTCGCCGCGGTGACCACATCACCCCTGTCCTCCAAAACCTACACTGGCTCCCGGTCAAATACAGGATCCAATTAACTCACCACTTACAAAGCCATCAACAATCTGGCCCCCTCCTACCTTGCCGAACTCGTCCCCCTCCACACCCCCTCCCGTTGCCTCAGGTTTGACGACCAAACCACCCTCAAGACCACCAGGACCAAGCTCCAGACCTGGGGTGATAGGGCCTTTTCAGCCGCAGCCCCGTCCCTTTGAACGCCCTCCCCAACCACATCAGACAGACCAACACCCTCCCAACATTTAAACAGGCCCTCAAAACCCACCTCTTCAAGCTCACCTTCACCAGTTAACCCTCTCCCCCTCCCCTTCCCATGTGTCCCCAGCACTACCTTAATTAGGCCCCTATACTTTCTTTTATTTATTTTGTTTCTTTTTATTATTACTACTCGACCTTTTTAGTTTGTAAAGCATCTTTGAGTGTCTTTGAAAAGCGCTATATAAGTCTAATGTATTATTATTATTATTATTATTATTATTATTATTATATTCCTTATACCACAGATTCGTTTTACCACAGTTTTTTTACTGCATATTTTGGTTTGTGGAAGACTGGGTTTGTGATGTGGGAAGCTGTTTCCGTTGTTGATTGTTACGCTGATCTCTTCATGTTTCCCTGTGTGGTCTTTGTGCTTCCAGGAGAAGGAGCCTGAGGAGGAGGATGACGTGAACGTCACCATGGACAAAGACCGCTTCATGGACGAGTTCTTCGTGCAGGTATACTAACCCCATTTCCCTTTTCCCAAATCCGTCTTTAGAACTTTGTCCGTCTGTGTGAGCATACTCAAATTGTTTCTGTAGTGGCCTGGGGTGGTCCTGGGGTGGTCCAGTGGTCCAGCACCGCGGCCTACAGCGTACACATTATACCCATGTCGGCATGGGTTTGAATCCGGCCCATGCCCTGCTGACATGCCCTCTCCTCCTTACTTTCCTGTCTTTCTCCACTGTCTCTATCCAATAAAAATGAAAAATCTAAGAGTGGGTCTGCCCCACTTAAAAAATAACCTTCAAATGGCTTCTGTATAAGCTATAGCACTCTGCTGGGCAAAGTGGAACCTAAACAGGACTGACAGTGTAGTGGACAGAGAGAGGTTAGAGGTCACGGAGGGAGCCCTTGTCATTTACATTTACATGTTTGGCATTTAGCAGACGTCTTATTCCAAAGCGACTTACAATTGATACATTCAACTAAGCAAGTGAATCATCAATTCACTAGTTGTAGCAGGAAGAGTAATCTAGCTCAGACCAGGGGCCATTGGCAGTCGTTGTGATAGAATAACTATCTTTTTTTCATGTTTTTAAAGACACTGAAGAGACAGTACAAGGGGGGCAGTAGAAGTCTTAGGAGGCACAGTATAGGGGAGAGGCAGGTGTCTCAGGAGACACAGTGCTGGGGGGGTAGTAGATGTCTCAGGAGGAGTAGTTAAGGTAGTCTTGACATCTGTCAGTCAGTTCTACTATGACAGGAGATGTTTGGATGATGGGGGTGCCAAGACTGTGCCAATCACTGGGTCTTCCAGCACCTTCCAGCACCTTCCAGTACCACATGCGTTTGCATGTGTGTGAGTGCATACGTGCTTGCGCGTGTTACTTATGCTTCGAAATCCTCCGTGCGCACAGGGGCACCTAAATCAAGATTTCTGATGCGTATCAATTATTCAAAAGACTGTTTCCTCAAAGTGCTTTTTCATATCTCTGCTGAGCTCGTCATCCGGCTATACGGTGACAAGCACATCTTCATTTACATTGAAATTGAAAACAAGAAGCCGTGGTCCACGTTCTTCACGCATCATTCACT
>NC_137689.1:25709223-25751723 GCF_963989245.1 Nansenia antarctica | reverse complement strand
ATCTTTATAATTCTTAGTTTCTATGGCAATGAGTCAAATGTGTATATTTTCAAATCATATTTAGCGCTCAGCAACCAAACATTCTAAATTCAGAGATTCTAAATGATTGTGATGGCATCAAATCTACTGTGTGTGTGTGTGTGTGTGTGTGTGTGTGTGTGTGTGTGTGTGTGTGTGTGTGTGTGTGTGTGTAATAACCAACAGAAAGAACATGCAAGGAGAGTGTAACAACATACCTCAGGTGAGAAAGAATAGTTGACTACTGGAAGCCACAACTCCCAAAGACTCTCTGACCAAAACTCAGTTACTGTATGACTCTGACGAGTCATTTTAGGCTCTTTTTCAACAACTTAATCTACAGTGGCAAGAAAAAGTATGTGAACCCTTTGGAATTACCTGGTTTTCTGCATGAATTGTTCATAAAATGTGATCTGATCTTCCACCTTTTAATTTGTTATATACTGAAACGACCTTTTAACATGTGCGTGGAGAAGACAGATAACCTTTTCTATGAACATAGTTCTGTGACACTTGTATGTGTGTATCTTAGCCACTGTTGTTTTAGATCCACCATATCTTGCGTTCCCAAAACATGGCTTCCAACGTAACGACATAAAGGTGATGTACGTTTAAAACCGTCTGTTACATACTTTTCTGGTTATTTTTTGGGGCAGTCCCACTCATATTTTTTGTATTGGACAGAGATAGTTTAGAAAGACAGGAAAGCAATGAGAAGTGTGTGGGACTGCCCCACTCAGAAAAAAATTAAAGTATGTAATAGATGGTTTAAAACGTACTGTATGTGCTGTAGACCACTGGACTACCCAAGGCCACTGTTACATACATTTTAAGACATACGGTAGTTGGTCACAACAGCATTTCAGTACTAGTTATAGAGTTCAAGACAGACATTGATTCACAGGACACATTCCTGTGATTCAGATTCCTTCACTTTCTGTGTTGGAGCCAAAAAGCTTTATATTATTATTTATGAAAAACCTTTCAAAGTGAAGTGATCCCTCCTTGCTTGAGTTTGATGAGTCCTGACACGTGAGGGTGCGACACAGTTTTTCAATCTCATCACATCACACTCATCACCACCCCACGATAACCACCACCACATTAGAGAAGATTTGTTGTTTTGTTTGACACATGTTTTTGTTTGATACAAGATATTTTGTTTGATAACTTTGTTTGATAACTTTGCCATTGAACTCCGATCGGGGATAGGCCCGACCTAGAATAGACACACATACAAACAAACATTGACACGCGTACACCACACCACGCCAACATTACTTTAGTTTGTTACTTTGGATTTTAAGACTACTTTAATTCTTGGAAAGGTCCAGAGTTTTTGCTACAAACGGATAAACGAGACAACAACAGGTGCGTTGGAACCAACACCCACTCATGCCAGGACGATGGCTAATTTGATAATTTGATAGACATGATAGCCAGTGGCGTGCCCGCAAGCGACGCATCGCTCACACCCAGCTTCGTGCACACCGCGAACCGTGACCCACCGTTCTGACGCAACCTGGTGGGATGGGCTTGACGCATGTCGCATGCGATGCAGACGCAACAACACAGCGGTAATATATGTCCGGAGGAGATAGCAAAGATGGCGCCGTTAGCATCACAAACACTATGCCATACAAGTTAGCATCAGAGGTAGACTAATATCCTCAACGTATGTCCTAATCACACTACTGTCATACAAGTCGTACCTTCTCCTTGACATGGACATAAACACCTGCTACCTTCTTTGAAAGAAATCGCGATTTATTCAGTGAAAACTAGTACACCATTCAGATAGCATAACAATAGCATAGCATTCGCGGACAGTCAGTCAATGCACCTAGCACAACAATAGCATAGCATTCGCGGACACAGTCAGTATGTTAACATCAGATATATAAACGGGTTATTTTGATAAACTGGACACATTTTGTGAATATATATGGTTACTTTCTCGCCTGAAAACATATAAAAACTTCATAAAATGAAATATTAACACTTGTAGAGCCAAATTAAAGATTTTCGCCAATGGCGGATTTTACATCTGTGGCGAAAGCTCTGGTCAAGAAACTACTTCCGGTTACTTCCTGTTGTTTTGACGGATCCAACGCAACGCAAAAGCTGAAATATTTTGACTGATTACCGCACCCTGACGGACAAGAAACGCAATGCAGAGCAACGCAACGGATCAACGCAACTGCCCCATTGAGATGAATGACTTCCGTGCAACGCAATGACCTGGTGTGCACGAAGCTTAACATTGGATACTTGGGTTGACATAATTCACCCACGGAACTACGGGTTGGGAGTATTGTTCCACACGGACAGTTAAGTGTGTGGTACCCGAGTTGTTTATTCAGTTACTGCTTGAGTGTGTTGTTGACAATCGTTCATGTCCTTCATTAAACGTTTAGCTTTGTCATTTGATACGCCGCCTACGACTCCCGTCTCTCGGCACTACAATTCAAACTTTTTTATTAGAATTTTTTTTAGGCAGCGAGACACAAGACCCTGCAAAAAAAATTAGCAAGAGAAAGTACCTCAGTGGTGCGCAAAAACGGCAAGAGCAATTAAAATGTAACAAAATGCAGCGAAACTTCCCCAAATGTATATTATTTTTTCATATTCTCTCACAAACCGACCCAATAGAGGGTTCTGCGACTAACGCGGGCAGGGACTCAATCTCTGTGAAACTCACGCATTTCAACCAGTTCTCACGCTCTCACGCCGCACCTCTTTTTCTCACGGCGAGAAATAACAATTGTTTAACGGGACTTTTATTTGTGAAATTCCTTGAAAGAAAGCTACCGGACATGAGTTTCGTGGCATCTTTCTGGACGCGCGTTAACTTGAGTCTGCAATCGAAGCGGCAGGCGAGCGCTGATGGAAGAACCTGTATTCACGCGAGCTGCAAGAACGTAGCAAGCAGTGTTGCCAGATTGGGCTACTTTTGGTCACACTGGACGGGTGGATTCGGCAGCTTTTAGACCGGTTGGGCTGGACATTGTCAATTCCGTCTGGCAACCGTGGTAGCAAAATATGTGCATATGTTACGGTACATGTGGGAACACGGTACATGTGGGAAAACTAGGGTTAGGGTTAGGTGCTAGGGTGCTAGGGTTAGGGGTAGGGGTAGGGTTAGGGTTAGGGTTAGACATGCCAGCATGTACCAAGTCGACGTAGCACCCAACCCTAATCCTAGTTTTCCCACATGTACCGTATTCCCACATGTACCGTAACACATACATTACAACATCGTATCTGGTAGCCTACTGGACTGGGTTGCACCAATTTGGCGTAAGTCATTACTAAATGCAGGCATTTAGTAGTTACTAAACCCCTAGTTGTTACTAGCTAGTTTCAAACTAGTTGTTTATTAATTTCGGTTGCACCACGCCATCTTTTGCCAATCTTAGCTAGTAAATACTCAGTTTTGGTAACTGTTTTTTGTTTCTCTACTGTAACATAACCAGGTACATTAATAATAATAATAATTAATAATAATTACAATTTACAATACAAATACAACAATTGGGGGTCCCTCAAAAACAAAATGTGGGCGCGCTGCGCGCGCACAAGATCAACCACCAAGCCCTCATTCTGACCCAGGAAAAACCCTGGTATGTACTGTATAACATGATAGCCATCTATGAGCAATGCACTGTATATAAGATGATGACCAAGGGTCTTTCTGCTGCTGACCAAGGGGCTGAGTCCTGTTGATGGGGCCCATTTTTCTTTTAGAGTCTGTAGGCTACTGTATTTGTTTATTAAGATTTCATAAATATGATTATTGTCTGAATTTTTTTCTTGTTTTATAAAATGTTAATTATTTTCATTTCTTGTGCTGGTTTATTATGAACAACATGTAAAATTGCAGGAAACTAGCACAAATAATTGGGTGGGAGAGAGGGGCTGCCGCTGCCAAAACGCGCACAGTTTTGGGTCGCTCCACCGCCAAAAAATCTCACTCCAAACTTTTGGTGAAACTTGGCAGCCCTGCCTGGGTCAGGGACGAACGTCGTGGATGCACCTGTTGCACCGCTGTGGAGGTCAGTGTTACTGTAGCTGGCATGGCGCAGGCTGACCCGGCCGAGAGATCGTTTTCAAAACAAAAAATTATCAAAAGCTATCTGAGAAGCACCATGTCCCAGGACAGACTCTCCAGACTAGCGATTCTCAGCAGAAAGCCAGCACGCACGTCAAATGGATTTAACAAACATACTATGTTACATAGTGAAGGACTTCGCACAAACTAATGCCAGGAGGAGAGGACGTTTTGGTCATTGTTAAAGGTAAGAATAGCCTATTATTAGAGAGATGTATTAATCTATTAATCAAATTAACTCGGGGTGGTGTGTAGCCTGTCGGTCTGTTCTTGTTGACGTTTGTGTATGGATATGTGCGCACAGTCACACATGTAAGGCGATCAACTTCTCCAAAGTTAATTGAGTCTTTACTTACAAGCAAGTTCGTTTAACCTCAACGAGACGTCCTTGATATAACTTCTAAGATAAAATGATTTAATCAAATATTAGGCACCACTACTGAACTGTTCTTTAAGATAATATTTATTCGAGCACATCAGCAAGCAATAGCATCAGCAAGCAATAGCATTTCATTCCATGGAAAGGGGTCCTATCTAGCTTCACCTCTGCAGGCCAGTATCAGCTAGTCGTCAATAGGTTAACTGCAGAAGCTTCACCAGACAAGAGCCTCGTTTCGCCTTGGTACATACGTAGTCTTTATACATTTTCCTTAACATTTTGGATGGGCTGTCCCTCCTTCCTCTATCTCGTAGGTTTTATGGTAAGCATCTGTTCTAGATCGGTATGTGGCCTTCGACTCCTTTCGGTGTCTGTGCGAGTGTGCTGTGTGTTATCTTCTTCTTCTGACCCCCCGGTCGTTTGTCATGGTGAGAGTGTTCGGACACTCTGTCGGCAACGGTATCCACCTATGTGAGCAGCCTAGTCTTGCGCAACGTTAGACACACACACATTCTGTTATGTTTTTTAAGAAACCAGTAAGCATATGCACACAGTTATGTTTTTAGGACGTACAGACATTTTTATACAGTTACTTTGGGTGTATTCTACGTGCGTTCTAAAGCACTAATTGGCCAGTTATTTGATCTTCAAACCCATTTCCTCATGACTAGGTCAGTATGTCCTTATCAGAATAGCTTGTGTAAACATAACTGTTGCCAGGCCCACAGAGTCCCATGACTTGGGATTCGATTAACAAGTTAAAATACAGTATAGAAGAATAGACTTATCATTAATCATTAGTTATGAAAGTATAAAATCAGTACAGGAAAATAGAATATCAGCAGGTACAAAATGGTTGTTAGCACATAGGCAAAAATAAGTAATTTACAGGCGGTTTGAATCATAATACTTTCTTTTAGTTAGGAGCTTTTCTTCTTCATGTCGCTCAAAAGCAGAACCTCTCTTTTGGCTTTGCGTGACCTTCCCATTTTTTCTCAACTGACCTCAGTCACATATTATTTAAATGAGCACCTAGTACATGATTTATCACTTCTAGTTATTTTAATACAAATCCCCAACACACACACAGTGTCATTCTGAGCAAACGGCCAGCGCGCTGTAGCTGATAGCTGTCCAGGCCAACCATACGGTCTATGCTGTAGTAGGGTTAGTGTTAACTAACTGTCTATGCTGTAGGCTATATGCAGCCTTAAAATAAATTTACCGCTACATCCGTTTGAGTTAACCTCCTTTGCGAAAGGGCCCCCACCGCCACCTTGCGGGTGGGCCTCGGGATTTTGAGGTACGCCACTGATGATAGCCATCACATTCTGTTTAAATCAGTAACTACACTAATTTGTATTCAATAATACATGTTTATGTTGTTATGCACGGCTGATTTGACCAAAGCTTTATTTTCTTGGACAGTTTTGCAGGTCAGCGAGTCATAAACTATTAAAACAGTTGCCTTTAATTACTCAGAATTAGTGAAGAGATTGCCTAATTGGTGTTAATCTCCAGTGCATTGTGATTGCCCAGTTATTTTTTTCTCTTGCAGAACAGGGTTGATTAAGAGGTTCATTAAGAAGCCTGATAAGGGGTTAACAGCGTAAGGCAGAGAGAACCTCGTCTATTTGCATGTGATTTATATTCCTCAACTAATACCGTTGACACGTTGAGTGAAATATAAATTCTAATTATAGAAGTCCCATGGCAGTTTTCCCCCTGGATTGCATTTGGAAAAGCCAGGGCGCTCTGCAGAATCACCCATTAAGGCTTATTAGATTAATAAGGCGGTAATTACTGATGCACTTCACTGTACGTACTGCAACACGATGGCACGGAAAGCTCCCGTGTTGAATCTCCAGTGACGAGGCTGGCGTTTTGTCGAATTAGAGAGAGAGATTTCTTTAATGCTAAGTTGACTTATTCTATTGAAGTGTTCTGGTGGGTCTGTGGAGAATCAAAGTGTTGGGAAGGGAAGATTCTGCTCTGTTCTAAAACCCTCCAGAGTATTGGGGTTTTCACAGTCACGCGCACGCACGCACGCACACACAGACACACACACACGCACACGTACACACACACGCACACACACACGCACACACACACACGCACACCAACCTGCAGATTCAGAACCTAGTGAAAAATGAAAACCAGCATCTCTAAAACCTACTTAACACACTACAGAGCTGAACTGAACTGAGCTGAACTGAACCGAGCTGAACTGAGCTGACCTATAGCTGACCTATAGCTGAACTGAGCTGAATTGAGCTGACCTATAGCTGAACTGAGCTGAACTGAGCTGAACTGAGCTGAGCTATACCGGCCTGATTACGCCTCCACCAGAATTGCTGAAATAGTGCTGAAAGGACAATGTGAAAAGAGCCACAAATCCCCAAGCCAGCCCAGTATGGTTCAGTATGGTTGGGTGTCGGGTATGGAGGACCAAGTCTGTCAAAATTAACAATAAATATATAGATAAATAAATGAGTGTATGAATAAATAAATGAATGAATACACACAGTAATAACGAAATACATTTCTATATTTATTTATTCTTTTACGCATTCATTCTTTGTTTTCCACATTCATTCTTTGTTTTCCACATTGTTTTCGACATTCATTCTTTCTTTTCCACATTCATTCTTTCATTCTTTCCCCGATTATCAGATCTGTATGCAAATATGGGGGCGTGTCTCGCATTTTCATTGGTTGATGCCCCACGCATTTTCATTGGTTGATGCCCCACGCATTTTCATTGGTTGATACCACGCGTGACGTGGTAAAAGCGACAAAGTCGAGATCGTCCTTGGGCCAAACCATTTTTCATTACCATCTGGGTGGGCAAATTCTAGATGTGATTTGTTTTATTCCTTTACATCCCTAGATTATGTTTTGATATGATATACCTTTTGGTTTGGAAGCTTATTAGTGGTTATCACCTCTTAAAGGTATGGACTGCTTTTCTTCAAAAAAGAGTTTTGCCAGAAAAAGTCCCCTGCCATATCTTGCTCCCCTTCGTATGATTCGCTCGTAGGTCGGGCTGTGGTTGTGATAGAGACGTGAGACCAGAGTTTTTTGTTTTGTTTTGTCTCCTGAACAGTAGATATCGACCCCTAGTCGATCAGACCTTCTTAGGCTGAGCTATGGTCACGTTTCCGCACCTACCCCCCTGTAATATTGTTTATTTTTTCTTGTATTGTTTCTTTTTTGTAATGTATTTGCCTTACCTTGATTCCTAGATAAATGGTTCAAAAGGAAAACATTAAGTTAACAAATGTAAAACTACACTGTTTGAATTGTAAATTATTTGTAGAAGACTAAACAGGTGTAGCATTTGGCCCACCTAGTGCCTTAACTAGTGCGGGTCTCTGAAATAGAGGAATACATCTAGTTTGACATTAAATTACCAACCTTATTCTAAACTAAAATATTGTCAGGGCGCAGTAATTGGGGCAGATCTCATTACAACTTAGAGGCGCTACAAACAAGGAATCTTCTGTAAATTTAACGTAAATTAAGTTACATTAATATTACTACAATATAAAACCCTGTCTCAAGCCTGGGTACACAGCAGGCTACAGAGTGCTACAGAGTAAAAACAAAAAAACAGCCTAAAACATAATAAGTTAAAAACATTTAACTTTAACAACAACAAAAAACACAAGAATGAACACAGTTCAACAGTCAAAGGCCTTTTTGAATAAGGGAGCCAATGTAGTGAGTGTAGAATGGGGGCTATGTGGGGGTTATGTGCTCGTATTTGCGGACTCTCATCAGGATCCTGGCAGCGCTGTTCTGGATGCATTGCAGCTTCTGTATGCTTTTGCCAGGAATCCCGATGAAGAGCGCATTGCAGTAGTCCAGTCTTGAGGAGATAAAGGCATGGACAAGTTTCTCTGCATCTGAGGGTTAGAGTGGGACGGAGTTTGGAAATGATGATAGGAGGTTTTGCACAGGTGTTTTATATGGTCACTGAAGGTCAGGTGAGGGTCAAACCTAGGGAAAGCAACTTCCTTCTCTAGCACCTTGGACAGGAAGGCAAGGTTGGAGACAGGCCTATTGTTGGCTAGAACCTCCGGGTCCAGGGTGGGCTTCTTGAAAAGGGGGCGGATGACAGAGACTTTGAGAGCAGGTGAGACATGACCAGTTCGAAGGGAGAGGTTAACAGCTTGAGTAATGAATGGGCTGAGAATGGGGATGTATGACTCGAGCAGAGCAGTGGGAATGGGGTCCAGGGCGCAAGTGCATGATTTCATACCTCTAAGGATTTCAATAATGTGGCTCTGCTGAACCTCTGTGAAGCATGGGAGGGATGGCAAACTCCCAGGCGAGGGGTTGGTAGCAGAGGGAGACAGAGAGGAGGAGCTGGGCATCAGAGAGTGAATGTTGTTGACCTTGGATCTGCATCGCTGCTCTGTAGCTTCAGTAGTGGGAAATGGTTTTGGCTTCAGGAAATGGTTTATGGTGGAAAAAACTAGCTAGCTAGTTATAATAATAATAATAATAACTTAAGTTATCTAACTAGCTAGATATGCATTACCACTAACTCTAAACTAGCTTGCTAGCTAAAGTTACCTGAGGTAACTTACCTCTAAATATGGATCTGACTGGGGCTAAGTTAATTTATTTGAGGGGGTAAACACACACTTTATTTGTTTTTTTGCTTTGAACAAATTACTTACCAACAAGGCATCTGCCTATGGTCCTAGCGGTCACCAGCAACTAGACTCACTCACTGAACATGTAACTACAGAGATGTGTGAAACCTGGACATAAACAAAACCTTCCAAAAGGGTTTAGGCAAGGCAAGTTTATTCGTATAGCACATGTCATACGACAAGGGCAATTCAAAGTGCATTATATGCACACATTATATAAAGACAATAGCCTACAGTAAGAGGAGTATAGTAAGATGTGTATGTATTGTATGTGTTATTATCCATATTCTAAAGGCTTGCTTAGATTCGTTTCTACTGATTAGATTTATATTCTGGAGTCTGGAAAAACGCCTATTTTAAATAGATAATGTATCATTTGTATATTTAAACATAAAAATTCAGAAAACAATAAATGTACCCATCCATGGGTTTGACCTTTCATCTGCCTCGGCCTCAGTGTCCTGCATTCAGGTCCACAAAAAAAGGAAGTTCCCTGAGTGCCCTGCCATATTTTGCTCCCCTTCGAGTGAGTCGCGCGTAGCTCGGGCTGTGGTTGTGATAGAGTCATGAGCCAGACGAATTGTAGGCGCCTGGGTCTCCTGAACAAGTAGAGAACAACCCCGAGTCGTTCAGAGCTTCCTACGCTGAGCTATGGAAACTCTCCCGCACCGCCACCTACCGCACAATACCTCCGGAAAACCGCAAAAAGTAGGCATTCACCGGTAGGGGGTAGGTGCGGGAAAGTTACCGTAGCTCATCGTAGGAAGCTCTGATCGACTCGGGGTTGGTCTCTACGTGTTTAGGAGACTCAGGCGCATAAAGAACATGAAAGGGCTCATGTCTCTATCACAACCACAGCACAGCTACGCGCGAATCATGCGAAAGGGAGCAAGATATGGCAAGGGACATAACCCTAACCACTAATAAGCTGCCAAACCAAAAGGTCTATCATATCAAAACATAATCTAGGGATGTATAGGAATTAAAAAATCCCATCTAGAATTTGCCCACCCAGATGGTAATGAAATGTTACATTTTGGCCAAGGACTATTACTCTTGGCTGAGGGCTTCACCACGTCACGTGCCGTATCAACCAATGAAAATGCGTATGAATGAATGTGGAAAAGAAAGAATGAAAATGGAAAACAAAGAATGAATGCGTAAAAGAATAAATAAATATAGAAATGTATTTCGTTATACTGTGTGTATTCATTCATTTATTTGTTCATACATTCATTTATGTATCTATATATTTATTGTTCATTTTGACAGACTTGGTCCTCCATAGTCGGGCCCCTGCAGTATGAGAAGCCCCCAAGCCCCCAAGCAGACCAGACTGAACCCACAGTGGATTAGTCCATTAACCCCACTGTGACACACATTCTCTCTTCTAACGCTACCATTACACTGTAGGGGCTTTTACTACTGAGAAAGTCAGTCAATCCTACACTGTCTGAAACCTGACCCTGAATCCCAGATAATTATAGCAGGGCCACCCCCCCCCCCCCCTCAAACTAGAGGAAGTGTGTTATCATAGATTTCTGCCCACTCTGAAGACTTGTTGGAAGAGAAGTGGAGGAGGTTGCTGGTTCATGGCCTCTGTAGTCGTTGCAGCTGTGTCTCAGGAGGTAGAGTCGCCGTCTAATCATCACAAGGTTGGCAGATCAGCGGTTCGAGCCCCGGCTGGACTAGAGTGCGCCCAAGATACTTGCCCCTATATTTGCATACACATCTGACAATGACAAAGACAAACTATTCTATGTGAATACAACATTGTCTTTCGCTTTATCAGATGTGTATGCGAATATAGGGGCGTATCTTGCATGTTGTCCACGCCCCTGCGCATTTTCATTGGTTGATACTGCGCGTGACGTGGTGAAACCCTCAGCCAAGAGCAGACACTACTTAATTTCCAATCATAGCATGTTTTTAAAAATAAAATAAAAAGTACAACCAGAATAGAAGTCCAAGTAGTACAATAGTCATTATTGTACTTTAAACAGTTTTTCAGTGCATGAAGTCAGCTCACTGCCTGGGCTAGAGAGGTACTCCATTTGGTTAGGCTGGACATTTTTTTCTGGTGCCGTCCTAAGTCAAACTCTGCGTATGAATCATAGTGGAGGTATGATATATGGCATATATATGGCATATATGTATATATACGGTTCTTTGGTGGAAAGGCATTTTTTAAAGCCATTTTTAGTCACCACAAGTCTGTTCAAACCCAGGCAGCGAGACCAGCAGGAAAACACAACTAGATCTTCTATAATTCCAACTGGATAGTACTTAGCTAGCTTACTTTTACTTATCAAATGTACATTTTGTGATATAAACGCAGTGGAGACACTCTCAGCTGTCTTGCATCGCGCATAGCCCAGAGCGTATATGTCTAATTGAGTCAACTGGTATTGTGGTTATCACCAAGTTCTCCCATACAGTGCTGATGGACTAGTATAGACCATTGCCGACATGTGTGAAAGGGGACAACACAGGAATAGCTTGGGATGTCGACATAGTTTGGGATTCCATGGAAATTATAGGCAGAAAGAGGCTGTGTGAGAACGGGGCTATAGACGACTAACGACTCTCTACCCGTCTGTGATGATAACTGCGTCGCTGCTTTCACACGTCACGCGCGGTATCAACCAATGAAAATGTGTAGGGGCGTGGACAACATGCAAGATACGCCCCCAGATATTTGCATACAGATCTGATAAAGTGGAAAAGAAAGAATAAATGTGGAAAAGAAAGAATGAAAGAATGAATGTGGAAAAGAAAGAATGAATGTGGAAAAGAAAGAATGAATGTGGAAAAGAAAGAATGAAAATGGAAAACAAAGAATGAATGCGTAAAAGAATAAATAAATATAGAAATGTATTTCGTTATACTGTGTGTATTCATTCATTTATTTGTTCATACATTCATTTATGTATCTATATATTTATTGTTCATTTTGACAGACTTGGTCCTCCATAGTCGGGCCCCTGCAGTATGAGAAGCCCCCAAGCCCCCAAGCAGACCAGACTGAACCCACAGTGGATTAGTCCATTAACCCCACTGTGACACACATTCTCTCTTCTAACGCTACCATAACACTGTAGGGGCTTTTACTACTGAGAAAGTCAGTCAATCCTACACTGTCTGAAACCTGACCCTGAATCCCAGATAATTATAGCAGGGCCACCCCCCCCCCCCCCCCCTCAAACTAGAGGAAGTGTGTTATCATAGATTTCTGCCCACTCTGAAGACTTGTTGGAAGAGAAGTGGAGGAGGTTGCTGGTTCATGGCCTCTGTAGTCGTTGCAGCTGTGTCTCAGGAGGTAGAGTCGCCGTCTAATCATCACAAGGTTGGCAGATCAGCGGTTCGAGCCCCGGCTGGCCACATGTCAAAGTGTCCTTGGGCAAGACACTGAACCCCAAAATTGCTCCCAGTGAGCGGGCCAGCGCCTCGCATGGCAGCTTGCCGCCATTGGTGTGTGAATGGGTGTGTGAATGGGTGAATGAGAGGCCGTGGTAAAGCGCTTTGGAGCAGCAAAAAAGGCGCTATATAAGTGCAGTCCATTTACCATTTACCATTGCTTTGTGTCAGTAGAGGATGGGATCAACGGGGCCATTTCCTGTATGGCAGCGGACAGAGACACAGTCGGCAAGAGGGTGTGGGGAGTGAACGTGGGCTACCCTCGCCTCCTCAGAGGAGAATGTCTTGAGTTCTTCCCCCTCCCAGACCCCTCAGCTGTGGTTGTCTTTGTCTTTTTCTTTTGTATGACATTGCGGATACTGATGTTTGTTATTTATTTATTTATTTAGTGTTGTTTCAGTGTTAAGAATGGGAAATTATATTTATTTATTTATTTTGTATTGTTTCAATATTAAGAATGTAAAATGATTAGTACTGTGGATACTGTAATGTATGTATTAAGTAATGGATTATATACTTTGAGTATTATTGCTCTCACTTGGAAGTGAGGGATAGGGGTAGGACATGATAAGCTTAGGCTTCATCCTACTCCCTTTTGAACCGTGATACCTGTACTTTTTTGTTATTAGTTTTATTTATTTTTCTTTTAAATCATGTTCGAAATCAAAGATTCATTCATTCATTCACCTTCTCCTCTGATGTGGAAGGAGAAGGAGGTAAGGAGCGAGGGCGCAAGGAATCAAGGAAAGACTGTAGAGATTGTACCTTTCAGAGGCTGAGGATGATAGAGTGTAAGATGGAGAGGAGGGCCGTGTTAAATACCTACAGTCAGCCTGAGTTTAAAAACCCACTTGACTTCTATAGGATGGCGTTTATTCTATTATTATTAAGTTGTTTTCTCTATTTCGTTTCTGATATCTGTATTGATTTTAGCATTGGTTTTTATTGCTTTTGTGAAATGCTTGTTCTACATTTGAGGAATTCTATTTTACTTGTTGGCTGTTCACTTGCTGTCTTTTATGCTGTATGCGACCGAATGTGCTGTGAAGTGCTTTGTGACGGCTGTCTTGAGAAGTGCTCTACAAATCAAGTCAAAGTAAAGCTCTCTCCATAGTCTCTCAAGTCAGACAAAGAACGTCTGCTCCTGGCTAAAGGTTCTGATCAACACCTGGCCTCTGTGTCCTGGAGACAGGACGGGAGGGACGGGAGGGACGTGCGCGCACCCACTATCGTTATTCCTGCGAGGCGTTTCCTCTTCCTCCCCAAAAGAATGTCTGTCAGTAGAAGTCCCCCTGTCCTCCTCTCCAACATCTCCAAAGCTTGATACATTCTTCTCCAGACTGTACTGGTACCGCGTTAGCTGGTGCGGATTGCAAAGGGATTGTCTCTCGACGGCTAAAGACCTGGTGGTGGTTAGGAAGCGGGTTTAGAAACCGAGCGCACACGCACACACACGCACACACACGCACACACACACATACACATACACACACACACACGCACATACACACACACACACGCACATACACACACACACGCCTACTGAAGACAGAGCTATTTTGGAGCTACCGGGTGCCTTTTATTTGAGTGTGTGTTTCTGAGCACCTGGGAGAGAATAAGAACACACAGCCTGCAGGAGGTCTGTGGGAACGGGGGACTGGAAAGAGTGAACGAGAGCCCAGAGCTCCTCTAGTCAGAGCCGCTGTGGGATCCAGTGTCGGTTGGGAGGGCGATCAAACTCCTATTCCTCCTGGATGAGCGGCTGTGTCTTGTACTGTCGGCCCTACCACTGACTTCATCCAGCCATCCAGCAGTAGCTTCCTGCCCTCCACCCCTGAACACCACAGGAGAGGTGAAAGCCTGACGGTGTCAGTGTTCATTGATCCAGCTCTTTTCAGATCGAGGCAATTATAGGAAACCAAATCAAAGAAGGAGGCCACACTCTGACTGTAGAGAGTCAGCCTTGGGGAAGAGAAGTAGGGTGAAATTAGCATATCCCTGGCTGTGGTGGTCTGAGCAGCCCACCCGAGGGGAAGACTGATGCTGGGAGTTGACTTGCCGGCTAGGTGTTGGCGAGTGAGGACCAGAACTAGGTCACCAACATAATAACAGAACCTTGCGGCTGTTTTTCCGTGAACTGAATTACTTGATCCATTTCAGAATGAATTGGCTATGGGGGGAAAAAATCAAAGGTAGTTCAAAGGTAACAGTAGCAGGGACCTATTCCCGCTCAAAACGAGTTTGCTGGGTTTGCAGAGATAGGAAAGCATACTAGGAGCACTTTGAGCTGCAACGTTTGCAGGAAAAGAGCTATACAAATAAAAAGTTATTATTATTATTATTATTATTATTATTATTATTATTATTATTATTATTACTAGAACTCTCTGGCATCCGGATCAATCACTTTGAAATGACCGACATTGTACAACATCGTATGCAGAAAAAGGATTGTAGCTACAAATGTATTCATTTATTTAACCGAATGCAGCATACATGAAACGATGACAACAGGAAGGAGAAGGAAACTCAACTGTGTCTCTCTGCTACTGTTGCTGTACAGTACAGTCTCTGCTACTGTTGCTGTGTTGATTCCGTTCCCAGACACTTCCCAGACTCCTGGGAACACCTGCACGGTGTCCGGGAAGATGCTCAGAAGGTCTGGCCCGGCCGACGCGTCAAACTTGGTGTTTGTCAGGGTTCCCACGGGTCCTTGAAATCCTTGAAAGTTTGTGAATTTGAGAAAAAGAAAATCAAGGTCTTAAAAGTTTTTGAAAGTAGAGATGGGTCGTTGAAAGTGCTTGAATTCCCCTCTCTCCCTCTCTCTCTCTCTCTCTCTCTCTCTCTCTCTCTCTCTCTCTCTCTCTCTCTCTCTCTCTCTCTCTCTCTCTCTCTAAAAAAAACATGTATATTCAAAAATGTTTTACTTAGCTCGTCAACTAGTAAATAAGTCTCTGTATTGCTTAACTTTACACATATTTCACAATATATTGTTTTGCTGTGCTGTGGTAGAGAAGGCAAGAGACCATCTAGTGTTCACACATTCAAGCCTCTCTTTTGAATTATTGTCTGTGAGCGGATAGTTCCTATTATATAAATTCTCATCTAGATCTGTCTCAAATTATGCCGTGTTGGGTCCTTGAATTTGAGGGAATTGAGTCTTGAAAGTCCTTGAAAGGTGCTTGAATTTGATGTTTCAGAAGGTGTGGGAACCCTGGTTTGTTTATCCAATAGATCGGAAAAAACTCCAGACACATCGCCATTGGCTTTACTTGGCATTAGTGATCTCCCACAGCAATACCCCCCCACCCATCACTACCACCACCACCACCAGTGCTTGCACACCACACATTTCTGACTTGGAGCCACACCTCGTAGTCATGTGTTTTTGCTGAAGTCCCCAAATGACAAATACCTTACTTAGTAAATGCACTCCCACTAAGGCCAGGTTTGAGTTGTTGTTATGCCTGTGCTCAATAGCCTATCATTGTGGTGATCTGGTTGTGACAAATCTAAGTGAAACAGAGAAATAATATGTGAATGATTTAATGATCACATCTTTCTCTCTCTCTCTCTCTCTCTCTCTCTCTCTCTCTCTCTCTCTCTCTCTCTCTCTCTCTCTCTCTCTCTCTCTGTCTCTTTCTCTCTCTCTGTCTCTTTCTCTCTCTCTCTCTTTCTCTCTCTCTCTTTCTCTCTCTCTCTGTCTGTCTCTCTCTCTCTCTCTCTCTCTCTCTCTCTCTCTCTCTCTGTCTCTGTCTCTCTTTGTCTCTGTGCAGAGACGAAGGCAGAACTGGAGCAGCTGATGACGGACATCAAGAAGTCGGCCAACAAAGTGCGCACCAAGTTAAAAAGTATGTCTCAAAGACGTGGTCTCCAGTCTCCATGTCAATAACACTGTTATGTTCTATACAGGGAGGCAGACATTGGAGGACAGGCTTATTGTAATCCATGGGATGGAATCAAACACATGTGTTTGTTAACATTCCTCATTCCATTCCATGCATTGCAATGAGCCCGTCCTCCAACTTCTACCTCCACCAACCTCCCCGGGTTCTACCCTTCTGCTATGGGACAGCAGAACCTTGGCCAGGCTCTATTTGAAGAGAAGATCTCTAAACCCTAATTCACACTGCAGGACCGAACCGAGCTGAGCTGTACTGGGCTGGTCTGGTTATCCATCCATCATAGTTCAGTGTTTCCTCCAGGAATTTTTACATTGGTGTCGGATAGCCGTGACCGCGCGCGTGACCGCACGCGCGCTCAAAACAACGATCTAATCACAGCCAAAACTAGAGGATGGCCAAAAAATAATAATATGAATATACAGAATATAAACTTGTGACTGACAGTCACATACACACACAAAGATCATCAGCTATAATATAATACGAAGTAGGCCTACATGAGCACAAAAGCGGCTTACGTTACTGATTAACTGTTTACTGTAGTGCAGAGAGATGGTAGTCGTAGGCGGCGTATCAAATGACAAAGCTAAACGTTTAATGAAGGACATGAACGATTGTCAACAACACACTCAAGCAGTAAATAGAACAGTCTAAACAACTTGGGTACTACGCAATCAACTGCGGACGGAACAATACTCTCAACCTATAGTTCCGTGCGTGAATTATGTCAACCCACCACATTACAGAAGTAAAATCACAGTCAGATGGAGCATTCGGTAAACAGCTGAGTATCAGCTGAGTTAAAGAAAACAAACTCTTACCTTTGATGAGACCCACATGAGCCCTGTTTTCCCGTACTTCTCCCGTGTGTCTCTTATTGTCCAAATGTTCCCTGAATTTTAGCTGCATGTTTTTCCAGCATGTAATTCCGTTGTCAATAAAAAAATCGTCTCCCCTTCTTTTCCCCTTGACAATACTGTGTCGTTGCTAAAGTGACGGCACATAAGAATCGTTTTTTGACTTGCTAATGTCTGCTAACGTAGCACTTGAAACTGGCGCCGTTCTCTGGACTGCAGCTGCTCCCGCGTTAGCATTAGCATCCATCTTTTCTTCTCCCTTCTCACCGTCACGAGCTCAAATGACACTTGTCGGCCGATCTAACTCTTAACACTCACTTACAGGACTTCTGACACCATGTCGTGTTATTCTATTAAACATACACGTGAGTCCTTCTGTATTTCAATGTAAGTGTCTTTATTTTAACTCGCTCTGTAAGCTCTACAATACCGGTCTCTTGTTGTCTCGTCGTAACCTGCCCACCTGACCTGGGGGGTATTCCATCAACGTCGCTAGGGGAAAATCCTGGCTTATATTTGATAACTCTCGCGAGACCTATCAGAATATGCCTGGATATTTTTAAGAACTCTCGCGAGATTTATCAGACTAGACCTGGATTTTCCCTTTGGCGATGTTGATGGAATACCCCCCTGATGTCACTACGGTGGCCTGTACACAATAACAATAATACCACAGTTCACATTTAGACCAATCAGGAGCCCTTGTGTCACGTCGTCAACTGAATGTCATTAATCTGATTTTGGATCAGCAGTTAGAGAGAGATGGGCGTGGATTTAGGTGCACTTTTAGTCAACATCCATTATAGCGCTGATCTAGGATCAGATATATTTTAATCAGCTAAAATGTAAAGTTTTTTTTTTTTTTTGAATTTTTTTGTTTTTTGTGGACTGAATCAATTCGTGGCGGAGGAAATTCATTCGTGGTGGCCCGCCACCAATAAATGCATGTAGAGGAAACACTGTAGTTGCAACTGGGCTTGGGAGGACAATGTAAAAAGGGAAATATGGGAGCCAGCACAGTATGGTTGGTGTTGGCCTAGTGTGTAAAGCAGCATATCGGCCCACCTTTTTCTTTGAATAAACCTGTCATTCTGAATAGTTGTTCTCTCTCTCATTGGCTCTAGGTATTGAGCAGTCCATTGAGCATGAGGAGGGTTTAAACAGGTCATCTGCAGACCTGAGGATACGCAAGACACAGGTAAGGATATATTATTACACTGGTAATGACTTGGTGGTGATGCATACTGTATGAAATCATGTCATTTCGACCCTCAAGCTGATAGGAAAACTGGATGAGGCAGATGAATATGAGGTCTGAGTAAAGGATGTCCTGTTGAGGGTTGATGAACAGTACCGTCCTCTTGCAGCATTCCACGTTGTCCCGTAAGTTTGTGGAGGTGATGTCAGAGTACAACACCACGCAGTCAGACTACAGGGAGCGATGCAAGGGCCGGATCCAGAGACAGCTGGAGATCAGTAAGTGTGTGTGTGTGTGTGTGTGTGTGTGTGTGCGTGCATGCTCCTGAATCTGTTGACTGTTCCAGTAGCTCCCTCCACAGGGGCCATGTTGTCGGGACACTTCAGCCATAGGGGAACATAGATCTAGGAACATAGATCAGATGGGTTTACACAAACACTGAAGGCTGCATCCTCGACTCTTTAACCCGCCTTCCCTAAGGATCTCAACATCCCCGCTAGTGGAGGGAGAGTGGACCAGTGGGGCAATGGATGATGACTATGGATCAGAACATTCGAGGTTCAGCATCACTTAATTTCAATAGTAAAAGCTCAGCCCGCTCACCACGCTCTCTCCTCCTCTGGTGAGAACGACAGACTTGCCCTTCTTAACACTAGAACAGCCATGAGTAAAGAAAAGTGTTATATCTTTGCACTCGATCACATTTCAGGACCCTCCTTTCATGACCTTTCCTAGATATATGTGTTCTACCACCCAGTATCCTTACATTTTCAAAATCACATCAGGATAAGCTAGTATAAAACAATTTTGACGTTTTTCTGTGTGGTCGTTGTGTGTTGTGTGTAAATAGCAGCTTGAGCATTGTAACGAGGCGGCTCCTTTAGTAGGTAAAAAAGGCACGGCTGTTCTAGTGTTAAAATGCTGTGTGCTTCGTGCAACCTATATCTGAGAGGTAACATATGACGACTGAAAGACGCCTTACTAGAGATGTTCAAAAGGACTCCCTGACACACACTTTTTCAAAGTAAGATAATCGGTCAGATCTGTTTTGAACATTTTATGTTTATCCAGAAAACTTTTTTACTGAACAGAAAAGAAGAGAGTGCACACCACAGAAAATGTAAGCGAGGTGCTGGCAACGGAACAAAATCCAATTTAAAGAAGTAGAAGTTGCACCCTCAAGTTCCAGATGCAACAAAGTGTGGTTTAATTTGGACAACGGTTTCGGCCGTAGCCTTTGTCAAGTCTTAAATACTAGTATTTGGATACTAGCAGCCCTTTCTCTTGGTCTCCGTATTTTAATACTGTAGAACCGAGGAGATAAAAGAGTACAATAAATAAAAACAAGAATAAACAGTTTCAAAAGGGTGCTCATAGGTAACAAGGACTAAATAGTCTGAGAGAAAGAAACGTGTTACCGTTTCTTTCTACTCAAGTTACAACATACAGTATTTCCCCTGGCTGAGGTGTAGGCATGCATGCTAATTTATTAGCATATATTTACATTTAATCAATCTCTGCGCATGAATAATGTAAGGCTGTGTGTGCATACAGACTGGAGGCAGGTGGGTGGTGTCAACTTGTAGTCGACTTTGATCAGGACGACCCGTTTGTGACACACGTGTGTTCCGCAGCGTGTTCTACACGCTCTAGATAATGACACATCTGTGAGGCCGCCCGTGTCACAGGTCCTCTCTGTTTACTGTGTGACTGAACCTCTTCTTCCACCAAGGGTGCGTGTGTGTGTGTGTGTGTGTGTGTGTGTGTGCGCGTTTGTGCATGTGTGTGTGTGCGCGTGTGTGTGTGCGTTTGTGCATGTGTGTGTGTGTGTGCGCGCATTTGTGCATGTGCGCATTTGTGCATGTGCGTGTGTGCGCGTTTGTGTGCGTGTGTGTGTGTGTGTGTGCGTTTGTGCATGTGTGTGTGTGTGTGTGTGTGCGCATTTGTGCGTGTGTGTTTGTGTGTGTGTGTGCGTTTGTGCATCCATGTGTTTGTGTTTGTGTGTGTGTGTGTGCATGTGTGTGTGTGCGTGTGTGTGCGTGCGTGTGTGTGTGTGTGCGTGTTTGTGCATGTGTGTGTGTGTACGTTTCTCTTGGCATGCAAGGATAGCTCCGTGTTGTTCTGTGCACACATAACACACTCTGCACACAAATTAAGTGAAATGAATATTAATAGGCCACTTTCCCTGGCGTGTAATTGTAGAGGGATTCCGGGCATCAGCGTCGATTTCAATATAATATATTTATTTCATATTATGTATAACTATGTACAGTTGAATGAGCCTCACACCCTCACACCCTCACCATTTGTCAGTTCCTTTGCGATTGTCATGTATCTCACACCATGTCCTTTGTTGTGAATGGTATTTGAGGAGAGGGACAGCGTTATTCTGGGAGTTTTGGTTAGGCCCGGCGTGGGCACCAGCACTCGAGTTGAGGGGGGATGAGGGAGGATGGCATCCCCCCTGAAATAAAAACTGTCAAAATCATCCCCCTTCTAAAACTGCCATCCCACCCCTTTCCATCCATTATGTCATTTTGGGCACCATTCTCCTGTGTTGTCCTTCACGCACTTATGGTATGGGGTTAGAACTGACAGTCATATGTTGCTTTTAAACTGTTACATTGGTTATTTTGCTGATACGCTATTCTCATTTTCTGTTAAAACAGCACAACATAATCGTGACCAAGTTATCACAGTTTACCATAAATTGTATTTTTGGAGTCAGATATAACATAATGTTAAGGTTAAGTTGTGTATCGTTAGCCTCATAGCATAAGTCATGCTTCACTTGTGGTCAGCCGAGCCATCTTTGTATGTAGTGTCAAAAATGCCGTTGTCAAAGAGATGGGCAGGTAGTGATTTTGGAATGTAACAAGCATTCTGATAGGCTGATGTCATAGAGGCAATAATGCACAGTGAATCAGCAGTGTTAGGAGAGTAGAGTTAGGCAGATATCTCAATCTGGCCAAAATATGACTTGAGGCAATTATGCTATGAGGCTAACGGTATGCTGGTCCTGTGACCACTTGAGTTTGTTCGATCATGTCCATGACTGTTAAGAATGATCATTGGGAATAAATATATGTCTTATGTTTAACCTGTAAATCTATTCTTCAGTGTTCTATTTTCATGTTCTATGTGGCGCAGGCAAAGCAAGGGCAGTGGATGGCATGGGAAGGAGTGGAAAAGAGGAAGATCTCCTGGAAAGATCTGTGGGAGATGGAGGCATTCAGAGCGAGCTTCACCATCAGGGCTGCCTACGATGTCCTGCCTTCTCCTGCAAACCTAAGCCAGTGGTATGGCGAAGACCCCACGTGCCCTCTATGTCAAAGTCCAGCAACACTGAAGCACATCTTAGTGGGATGCAAGACCAGCCTTACCCAAGGCCGTTAACCCTGGCGGCACGACCAGGTGCTAAGGTGTCTTGCAGCAGTGCTGGAAAGTCAACGGACAAGTGTGAACGCCCTTCCTCCCCCGTCATCCCGGTGGCAGCCAGCACCATTTGTTCGGGAGGGTGAGGGTCAAGCCAGCCTCACCACCATAAGACCAGACACTGGGCAGCTGGGCAGAGCACGGGACTGGAAGCTGCTGGCAGACTTGGACAAGAAACTCTGCTTCCCAGCTGAGATCGCATCCACCAACCTGCGACCAGACCTTGTGCTGTGGTCAGCCTTGCTCAAGCTCGTTTACATCATCGAGCTCACTGTGCCCTGGGAGGGTGCAGTGGAGGAGGCCTACGAGCGGAAGAGGCTGAGGTACACTGAACTCGCAGCAGATGCCCAACAACAAGGCTGGACAGCGAAGGTACGCCCAGTGGAAGTAGGCTGCAGAGGGTTCGTAGCCACCTCAACATCCAGGCTACTCAGGGAGATGGGAGTGCGAGGGAAGGCCCACCGGCAGGCAATCAAGGACCTCTCCAGGGCTGCTGAAAAGGGGAGCCAGTGGCTGTGGATGAAGAGAAAGGACTCGACCCGGGCGTTCAAATGAGCTGATCGCATCTAGGGAGTGAACCTGGGACGCTGGGATTCACTGCTGAACCCTCTGGAGGTGTCGTGGGCTTATCAGCGAAACATTCATGAAGGAGGGCGCCCACTTGACAACCCAAAGGATGCCATCGCTCATTTGAACACCACAGAGTCTCATCGGTGCCTTAAGTATGTATCTATCGAGGATATCAACATCTAGTCCTACATAACAGATCTGATCATCTGGTGAACCAGTGACTGCTGTGAAAGAGCAGCTGGCAACAAGGGAAAGACCTTGCGACAGCATGGAAAGACAGCTGACAGGAGGGAATAGACCCCAACGGGGCCGCCATGGGCTAGCTACCCGTGGCGGCGGGATCCAGCACGAACAGTGTATGTGGGGGCGGAAGATGGCTCATCGGCAGACAACCCGGTAACGAACACAGGAACGGAACAGACTACGAGATTGATGATCAGCATACCTGAGGCTCCGACAGCTACAGCAGGACACACGCTCCAGAACTGCGTATGTGGCTGGACTAAGGTTACTTCCACCCATGGCCTGAAGATCCACCAGGGCAAGAAAGGGTGCCTAAAGAAGGGTCAACAGGGAAGTCGCATCGACAGCTACTTTTTGAGAAGCAGGCCGAGTCAGTCGACTGAAGTTCAGCAGCAGGACACACACCACAGTCTGCAGGACATCAACACCCCTGTCCCAGAGGAGGAAGAACAAGGCACAGGAGAGCAACCTGAATCCAACACATCACGACCACCAGCAGAGAAGAAGATCCAGGGGCGAAGGCCATTAGTCAAGTGGCCAAAGTCCTGCAACAAGACGCTGTGGAAGGAGGTCAACACTGATCTCTGCAACATCCTAGAAGGGATCAGAGGCACCACCATGAAGAAGTTGGAGAGAATGGGCAACCTCATCTATGCCTATGGAGTGGAACAGTTCGGAGTGGTCGAAGGCAAACGATCTACTCAGTCAATTCCCACCAAGTCCAGAAGGCAGACAGAAATAGACCGACTAGTCAAGGAGAGGAGGCAGCTGAAGAAGCAATGGAGGAAGGCCACAGAGGAGGAGAAGGAGGGAATAAACCTGCTGCAGGAAGAGATTAAGAGCAGGCTTGCAACACTGAGGAGAGCTGAAAACCTCCTGAAGAGGCGCAGAAGGAAGGAGCAAACAAGATCACGCTTCTACAAAGATCCTTTCAAATTTGTGAAGACTCTCTTCACAAAGGAGAAGAGCGGAAGTCTCTCAGTGGCAAAGGCCCACCTGGAAGAACATCTGAAAAAGGGCTGCACAGATGACCGACACCAGGAAGAGGTCTCGCTCCCACCTGACATGCCACCAGTCAATCCACCAGAGCACGAACTAGATATCAGTCCACCCAGGTGGAGTGAAGTAGACAACACTGTGCGAAGAGCAAGGGCCGCGTCAGCTCCAGGTCCCAACGGAGTTCCATACAGGCTCTACAAAAACGCACCAGATGTCCTGAAATTCCTCTGGAAGCTGATGAAAGTTGTGTGGCAAAAGAAGGCGATACCAACGTCCTGGCGGAGAGCCGGAGGGATCCTTATCCCCAAGGAAAAGGACTAAACAGAAATCGGACAGTTCCGGCAGATCAGCCTTCTAAATGTCGAGGGAAAAATCTTCTTCAGCGTGGTCGCTCATAGGCTGGCAGGATACCTGCAAAGAAACAACCTGATTGACACGTCAATCCAGAAAGCAGACATCTCAGGCTTCTCAGGGTGTGTCGAACATGCTAGTGTCATCTGGCATCAGATCCAGGTCGCCAAGAAGGAGGGAACGGATCTCCACGTGGTGTTCCTGGATCTCGCGAATGCCTTTGGCTCAGTCCCTCACAACCTCCTGTGGACAGCCTTCGACTACTTCAGGATCCCACCAGCTCTCACAACCCTTGTCAAAGCCTACTTCCAGGACGTCCAGCTCTGCGTGACCACAGCAGAGTACACCACAGCATGGCAACATCTGGAAGTGGGAATCATGGCCGGCTGCACCATCTCCCCGCTGGCCTTCACCCTGGCCATGGAGGTCATTATTCGGGCCTCTCGATGGGTGGTTGGCGGACAGCGAATAAGACCTGGGCTGAGGCTGCCGCCGATCAGAGCCTACATGGATGACCTCACAACACTCACCACGACCAAGGCTTGCACAGTACGGCTACTAAGAAAGCTCCAGGAAAACATTGAGTTGGCTCGCATGAAGATCAAGCCGAGCAAGTCCAGAAGCATCTCCATTGTCAAGGGGAAGCTGTCAGACCACCGCTTCCACATTGGCGAAGAACCCATTCCAACGGTCTCCGAGAAGCCTGTGAAGAGCCTAGGTCGTTGGTATGATGCCTCCCTCAAAGGTAAAGAGCAAGTAGAGCAGCTCAGGAAGGAGGTAGCCAGCGGCCTGGAGAACATCGACAGAACCCTGCTTCCTGGCAAGCTGAAGCTCTGGTGCATGCAGTATGGACTACTTCCACGTCTCCTGTGGCCACTAACCCTCTATGAAGTTCCTCTCTCAAAGGTCCTGTTGCGTTTGCCGTAGCTGTTTGCTGTTTCCGGGTTCAGAGCACGCTGGCGTCAAGCGCTGTGACTGCCGCTTCTGTCTCCCGGTCTTGTCTTTTTGTATCCTGTCTTTTTGTATCCTGTCCTGGTTTCTTGTTTTCGCCGTCTACCTTGTTTTGTGTGCCCGTCTTCCCCTGGAGGTCTCCGCTTTTTATTTTTCTTCTTTTCTTTTCCAAGTATTTTTGACTTTTCGCCGACCTCCGCTGCTTTCCCCCCCGCCACCTCCCGCCTCTCACTGCCTCCACTACCGGATTACAGTATCCATCGCCTCCGCTACCGGACTAAGTATCCATCGCCTCCTCTACCGGACTGCAGTATTCACCGCCTCATCGTTCCTGTCCCCCGGCTTTGTGTTGCTGACCGACCCGCTGCGCGCCGCTCTCAGACATCGCTGGCCTGGCTGTGCTGTGCCACTACCCCCGTCCCGGGAGGTAGCCACCACTCCCTCCCCGGTTCGGGGGTTGCCATCTCCGCAGGTGAGTGTCAGTCCTTCCCGGCCTTCACTCACTACTGCAGGTTTTGGTCGCTGGCATGGCACGGTTAGGCTGGCTGGCCGCGCGGGTTCAGTCCCAGGCTGGCAATACAGATGACAACAACAACAACAACAACACCACGCTGTCACTCTGGTCCACTGCCATGTTTACACAACTCACTGCCCACCAACTACTAGTCACTCCCAACCTATCCACTGAACTGCTCCCACCTGTACTCTGGTTTCATCTCCAACTTGGACTCACCCTCCTGCTGCTCCTATTGTTTTGCCCTGGACCCCCGCCCACCATACTCACCTATACTGCCACTGACCTTCACTCACTGAACCATAACCATCGCCTCACTGTAGCTGCTGCCACCGCCGCCACCAAGGCAGGCATTCTCCGCCGCCGCCGCTACATCCACCGAGGCTCCCAGCAACATCGACACCGGACTCTACACCACCCTGAAGGCACAAACATCCCCTCATTCTGGACTAACTCTCGCTCACCTGTCATCACCCCACACCGCACCGCTGACCCCTCAAACCTCCGCTCTCTCCCTCCTGCTCCCCCATCCATCTCCCTTGCACTATTGAACACTCGCTCTCTCTCCAACAAATCCCCTGTCATATCTGAACTGATACTGGACAACAACCTGGACATACTTCTCCTCACTGAAACCTGGCAACAACCCTCGGACTACTACTCACTCAACCAGGCCACCCCCCCTAATTACACCTACATCGCTAAACCCCGCCTCTCCAAGCGAGGGGGTGGTCTCGCTGCTCTCCACAAACTCACCCTAACTGTCACTGTACTGGACCTCAACCTCCCACCCATGTCATCCTTCGAATACCTCGCCTTTTCACTCCCCAACTCCATAACTGCACTCCTACTCTACCGCCCACCGAAGCCACACCCCTCTTTTCTGTCTGATCTCTCTGAACTCCTCACCATTGCCTCTTCCCTTTCTACCCGTCTCTTACTCACCGGTGACTTTAATATCCATGTCGACCAACCCAACTCCAACCTCACCTCTGATTTCCTCTCTCTCCTTGATTGTTTCCACCTCACCCAGCACATCAACTTCCCCACCCATGTAAAAGGCCACACACTCGACCTTGTCTGCTCTGCCTCCCTACCCATATCCAACCCCCACCCTTTTCCTTTCCCACTCTCTGACCACCACTGCATCCTCTTCTCTGCCCCCCTGCCCCTACCGCGCCAACCCATCAAACGCACCATCTCCTTCCGTAACATAAAATCTGTCAACCCACTCACTCTATCCCAGTCCATATCTTCTGCCCTCCCCACTGACTCCACTCCCACCAACCCGGAAGACTATGCCACCTTACTCAACTCCATTCTCTCTGACTCCCTTGACTCACTGGCCCCCTTGAAAACCATCACTGTCTCCTTCACCACCTCCTCCCCCTGGTACACCCCTGAACTACGCACCATGAAACAGACCGGCCGCCAACTTGAACGACTACACAATAGAACCCACCTCACTGTCCATGCCGAAGTCTACAAGCAACATATCTCCTCCTACCGTGACGCACTCCAAGCTGCCAAATCTGCCTACTACTCCACCCTCATCAACACCTCCAATCGAAACCCCCGCACCCTCTTCTCCACTGTCAAGACACTCCTCCAACCCCCGGACAACAACACAACTTCCTCCCCTGACCTCTGCAACTCCTTTCTCCACGCCTTCAACAGCAAGATCTCCCACATCAATAGCTCACTGACTGCCTCCATCTCCAACTCCACCACCCCCGCCCCTGCTGTCATCTTCCCCCCTCCTGACAACCCTCCCCCTACTCCTCTCACTACTTTCTCCCCTATTGACTCCTCCCTCATCACTACTATCATCACCGCCTCCAAAACAACCACCTGCTCCCTCGACCCCCTCCCTACCACCCTGACCAAGGCCTGCCTATCTCCAACCTACCATTCCTTTCCAAAACCCTAGAGCGCGTTGTCGCTGCCCAACTTCACTCCCACCTCCAATCCAACAAACTGTATGAACCCCTTCAATCTGGCTTCCGCCCACATCACAGCACTGAAACAGCCCTGGTCAAAGTAATCAACGATCTCCTCACCTCTGCAGACTCAGGTGCCCTCAACATCCTAGTTCTACTAGACCTGAGCGCAGCCTTCGACACAGTGTCCCACTCCATCCTCCTTCAAAGGCTGCGCCAACTGGGTGTTGAGGGCACCGCCCTGGACTGGCTCACCTCCTACCTCACCAACAGACACCAGTTCATCTCCCTCTCCGGTCACACCTCCTCCTCCTCCTCTGTCACACAGGGGGTTTGGGGCCTCAGGATTAGTACACCGGCCTGGAGCAAGGCCAATCCATCTCAGAGACGCAAGCTGGTGGTCCAGGAGGTACGTCGGGAAGAGGAAGCAAGAAGGCGCGCACAAGCTGTGGCGCAGGCAAAGCAAGGGCAGTGGATGGCATGGGAAGGAGTGGAAAAGAGGAAGATCTCCTGGAAAGATCTGTGGGAGATGGAGGCATTCAGAGCGAGCTTCACCATCAGGGCTGCCTACAATGTCCTGCCTTCTCCTGCAAACCTAAGCCAGTGGTATGGCGAAGACCCCACGTGCCCTCTATGTCAAAGTCCAGCAACACTGAAGCACATCTTAGTGGGATGCAAGACCAGCCTTACCCAAGGCCGTTACACCTGGCGGCACGACCAGGTGCTAAGGTGTCTTGCAGCAGTGCTGGAAAGTCAACGGACAAGTGTGAACGCCCTTCCTCCCCCGTCATCCCGGTGGCAGCCAGCACCATTTGTTCGGGAGGGTGAGGGTCAAGCCAGCCTCACCACCATAAGACCAGACACTGGGCAGCTGGGCAGAGCACGGGACTGGAAGCTGCTGGCAGACTTGGACAAGAAACTCTGCTTCCCAGCTGAGATCGCATCCACCAACCTGCGACCAGACCTTGTGCTGTGGTCAGCCTCGCTCAAGTTCGTTTACATCATCGAGCTCACTGTGCCCTGGGAGGGTGCAGTGGAGGAGGCCTACGAGCGGAAGAGGCTGAGGTACACTGAACTCGCAGCAGATGCCCAACAACAAGGCTGGACAGCGAAGGTACGCCCAGTGGAAGTAGGCTGCAGAGGGTTCGTAGCCACCTCAACATCCAGGCTACTCAGGGAGATGGGAGTGCGAGGGAAGGCCCACCGGCAGGCAATCAAGGACCTCTCCAGGGCTGCTGAAAAGGGGAGCCAGTGGCTGTGGATGAAGAGAAAGGACTCGACCCGGGCGTTCAAATGAGCTGATCGCATCTAGGGAGTGAACCTGGGATTCACTGCTGAACCCTCTGGAGGTGTTGTGGGCTTATCAGCGAAACATTCATGAAGGAGGGCGCCCACTTGACAACCCAAAGGATGCCATCGCTCATTTGAACACCACAGAGTCTCATCGGTGCCTTAAGTATGTATCTATCGAGGGATATCAACATCTAGTCCTACATAACAGATTCTATAAAATGAGCTGTTGCTTTTATTGTGCCTTCCAATCTGACCTTCCAATAATAATAATAATAACAATAACAATAACAATAATAATAATAATAACAATAACTTTGTACGTTATTTGCAGCTCAAAGTGCTCCAATCATTATATAACCATAATCAATAACATGACATGATCTGAACATAGCAGGAAAAGTGACTTCAGGATGAACATAACATAATATTTCCCTTCTAATTAATGTAATTATTAAGTCTAAAAATGAATGAATCTCAGATTCAATTCAATTCAACTTTATTCGCCATGTGCAATGCACTAGGAACATGACTTGGTATTCTACCATGCTGAACAAGCTACAGTACATACAACAGCAAGACGACAATACAACAAAACTCAAGACAAAATATACAGTACCAATATGAGTGAATATTATGAATAAATATACTGTACAACTCAGTGCAAGAACATGTAAAGTGCAAGGTGCAATGATCAGGAGTTATTGAGGAGGGCTTTGGGGAAGAAACTGTTCAAGTGGCGTGATGTTTTTGTCCTGGTGGCCCTGTACCGCTGTCCAGAAGGGAGTAATGCAAACAAGCTGTGAGCTGGATGTGAGGGGTCAGCCACAATCTTGCGTGCTCTCTTCAGTGATCTGGAGCTATGGAGGTCTGTGATGGGAGGCAGGGGGCAGCCGATGATCCGCTCAGCTGTCAGATTGTATGGTACCTAGATTTCATTGAAGAGGACCCACTCTATCTACAGTATTTGTTTAACCAAATGAAGATCTCAGTGTTTATGCCCTGATCACAGTTGGCAGTGAAAGCTGCCATGGGAAATCGCAATAAACAAGGTTGGGAGGAGGCAACCTCATTCCAGTATGCCGTGTTTTTTAATATCCTTGTTGAAATTAATTTCCCCCGCTCAGATATTTTCAGACTCTGTTTAATAAACCCTGGGAGCGATCTCTCCCCTTCCTCTCTGTCAGGGACGGGGAGCGCTGCCGTAATCTCATCCCAGAGTGACGCTAACAGTCACATGATAACACCTGAAGGTTGATTGAGGAGAAGAGAATAGAAACATTAAGCTGCTCAGTCACTGACAGGAGACAGAAAGGGGAGAATTGACGGTAAGATAATTAGAGATGGAGAGACAAGCTCCTCTTTCTCTGACCCGTCTCTCTCAGTCTCTGTGTGTGTGTGTGTGTGTGTGTGTGTTTGTGTGCTCGTGCGCGTGTGTGTGTGTCTCTCTTTCTTTTTCTCTCTCTGTCTCTCTATTAGTCTCTCTCTCTCTCTCAGAGATGGGGGTGGATTCGTGACCGTTTTGTAAGAGAGTAGGTTGTTGATATCAAGATGGATCCCAGCTGTGACAAATATATCCCTATGTCACTGTCAACACACATAATTCAACTGATACATGTTGTTCACTGGTCACAGAATCAGTTAATATGTGACAGGGTCTAGTGTTTTGGGCCACAACTCGGCAATTGTCATGTCCCGCAAATCAGCAAAAAGCATTTCTTGTGTTTTCAGTTTTTTTGCATATTACGAAAGTTGAAGTGTTAAAGAGCCCATTCGATATAACAGACAACAGTTTTAGGGTTAGTGTGTGTGTGAGTGTGTGTGTGTGTGTGTGTGTGTGTGTGTGTGTGTGTGTGTGTGTGTATGTGTGTGTGTGTGTGTGTGTGTGTCTGTGTGTGTCTGTGTGTGTCTGTGTGTGTCTGTGTGTGTCTGTGTGTGTGTGTGTGTGTGTGTGTGTGTGTGTGTGTCTGTGTGTCTCTGTGTCTGTGTCTGTGTCTGTGTCTGTGTCTGTGTGTGTGTGTGTGTGTGTGTGTGTGTGTGTGTGTGTGTGTGTGTGTGTGTGTGCATGGTTGGCAGGTGAACCACAGGTGTGCCACAGCAGGAAGTGCTCCCGTCGCTGAGTCAATATTGAACCGGCCGCAGCCACACTACAGGACCTGCAGCTGAGCCAGCACACACACACACACACACACACACACACACACACACACACACACACACACACAGGAGCCAGGGCTACAACAACACTGTACCTCCACACACACACTCATTTTGCCTAGGGACTAGGGATGTTAATCAGCTGTAACTCTGACACCTTTACCACTGATGTGTAAACTGATACGTGTCTTAATGTGAAATAAATCAAACATTCGACACAGACAGTTACTCCATCCATAACATTATATAGAGACACGACATGGCACACGGCTACATTATATAGAGACACGGCTACTCTGGGACTTTAGATAATAATAATAATAATAATACATTAGACTTATATAGCGCTTTCCTAGACACTCAAAGACGCTTTACAAACTGAAAAGATTGAGTTGTAGTCGGTTTTTGAAAAGTGATCATGTATCTATCATATCTATACATCATATCATGTTATCATTTTTAGATGACTAAATCTAAGTCTAAGTGTCTTTGTAGGACAATCTACTCTGTATACTGCAATTACACCTAGATTTCGGTGGAGAAGCGGCGAACAAGCAACGTCAGCGTCCTCTCTCAACCGGCATTTTTTGAAAAGTGATCAGTGACAGATGTGTGTTTGGCACATCATTTGTGCATAAGAGAGCTGTACATGTCTAGTGATTCTAAATGTGTAGTTATGTGTTTTTAGCATGTTGTGATGTGCACACCATGTAGTTAGATGTTCATCGCGATGTAATAATAAATAATAATTCTAGACACTCAAAGACGCTTTACAAACTGAAAAGATCCTGTAGTAATAATAAAAAGAAACAAAAGGTAAATAGAAGAAAGTATAGGGGCCTAATTGTGGTAGTGCTGGGGACACATGAGGGGGAGAGGGTTAACTGGTGAAGGCGAGCTTGAAGAGGTGGGTTTTGAGGGCCTGTTTAAATGTTGGGAGGGTGTTGGCCTGTCTGATGTGGTTGGGGAGGGCGTTCCAGAGGGACGGGGGTGCGGCTGAAAAGGCCCTATCACCCCAGGTTCTTTAAGTATAATAATAATACATTTTATTTATGGGCGCCTTTCAAGGCTCTCAAGGACACCGTACAAGACAGTTTAAAACCACATATCAAAACATTAAATTCAACAAAGCAAATTGAGATAAAAACAGCAAAATCAGATATAACAACAATCAAAATACAGGATATCAAACCAAGTAGGCCATTGTCAAAAGGTGTGTTTTAAGACTGGATTTGAAAGTGATGAGAGTGTCAATATTGCGTATGTTAGGTGGCAGAGAGTTCCAGAGGCGGGGAGCAGAACGGCTGAAGGCTCTAGATCCCATAGTAGTCAGGCGGGCAGAAGGTATAATGAGTTGAAAGGCAGTGGAGGATCGGATAGTGCGAGAGGGAGTGTAGGTGTGAAGGAGTTCAGAGAGATATAGGGGTGCAAGATTGTGAAGGGCCTTGAAAGTGAGGAGAAGTATGGGGGTAATGTACTTTTTAAAGTAGTACTTTTTTAAGTATGGGCGTAATATACTGTACCTTCTAAGCTGATAGCTGTTTTGCGTGTGTTTTGATTCAGAGCGAGATTCTGCTGTATTTGGTTTGAGGTGGACCAACATTCAAATAAGCATATCTTCTTCTTATATACATATCTTCAGATTTCAGTTTATAATATCATTTGAAAAGCTTACAGTCAAACATAGCGTTCCATCCATGCGTTACAATGAGCCCATCCTACGGTTTCTCCCTCCCTCACCTTCCACTGGTGTATAAATACTACTCTGTCTGGCGCTGTCGTGACCAGGAGGAGAAGAGGAGGAGGAAAGAGAGAGAGAAGGAGAAGAGATGGAAAGAGAGAGAGAAAGAGAAGAAAAATTAGGAAAGAGAGAGAGAGAAAGAGAAGGGGAAGAGATGGAAAGATAGAGAGAGAAAGAGAAGGAGAAGAGATGGAAAGAGAGAAAGAGAAGGGGAATAGATGGAAAGAGAGAGAGAAGAGATGGAAAGAGAGAAAGAGAAGGGGAAGAGATGGAAAGAGAAAGAGAAGGAGAAGAGATGGAAAGAGAGAGAGAAAGAGAAAGAAGGGGAAGAGATGGAAAGAGAGAGAGAGAAAGAGAAGGAGAAGAGATGGAAAGAGAAAGAGAAGGAGAAGAGATGGAAAGAGAGAAAGAGAAGGGGAAGAGATGGAAAGAGAGAAAGAGAAGGAGAAGAGATGGAAAGAGAGAGAGAGAGAGAAAGAGAAGAAGAGATGGAAAGAGAAAGAGATGGAAAGAGAGAGAGAAAGAGAAGGGGAAGAGATGGAAAGAGAGAGAGAAAGAAGGAGAAGAGATGGAAAGAGAGAGAGAGAAAGAGAAGAGATGGAAAGAGAAAGAAGGAGAAGAGATGGAAAGAGAGAGAAAGAGAAGGAGAAGAGATGGAAAGAGAAGGAGAAAGAGAAGAGATGGAAAGAGAGAGAGAAAGAGAAGGAGGAGAGGAGGAAAGAGAGAGAGAAAGAGTAGCAGAAGAGGAGGAAAGAGAGAGAGAAAGAGAAGGAGAAGAGGAGGAAAGAGAGAGAGAAAGAGAAGGAGAAGAGGAGGAAGGAGAGAGAGAAAGAGAAGGAGAAGAGGAGGACTCCTTGTGACCTATCAACGTCCGCCTTCCAGTGGGGTAATCTGCTGGCTGTGGGAGGCTGGCTGGGGAGGGAGTGTTGGTTGCTCTGGGTGACAGCTGAGAGAGAGAGAGTAGGGAGAGAGAGAGAGAGAGAGAGAGAGAGAGAGAGAGAGAGAGAGAGAGAGAGAGAGAGAGAGAGAGAGAGAGAGAGAGTGAGGGGGTTGGGTGGGAAATGCCCACTAGAAGGACCCTCCAAGTCAGCCCTCCCAGGGGGAACCTCCAGTAGGATGACAGCAGAGTATAGTGGTGACGGGTCCACTGTGACACCCTCAGGATTAGAGACACCATGAACACTTCACCCAAGTGTTAGTGAACTCTTTACTACGTACACCGCCATACACACACATGCTCCTCACACACACACATGCTCTCTCTCTCACACACACACACACACACAAATCTAAAAAACCAAACAAAAAATGTATAGTCAATGGTAGGTGTGACTATACACTTTTGCTCCTTGCCAATCAAGGGATGACTCACTCTCTCCTCTCCTCTCCTCTCCTCTCCTCTCCCAAGGGCAATTAGTGGAAATGCAGCCTCAATAACTTTGGCTGGACCGAGGGGTTAGTCAGAATGCAGATTATATATCTATATAGATATCTATAAGTTACGGTACATATGGGAACACGGTACATGTGGGAAAACTAGGGTTAGGGTTAGGTGCTACGGTTAAGTTTAGGGTTAGGGGTAGGGTTAGGGATAGGGATAGGGTTAGGGTTAGACATGCCAGCATGTACCAAATCGACGTAGCACCTAACCCTAACCCTAGTTTTCCCACATGTACCGTATTCCCACATGTACCGTAACATATATATAGATATATTCTATATCTGTATTTCAAACGTGGTTGTTGTACATATGTGTGTGTGTTTGTGTGTGTGTGCAAGTGTGTGAGAGAGAGAGTGTGCCTACCTGTGTCCGCGTGCGGCTGTGTTTGAGCACGGTCATAGCACGGTCATAGCACGGTCATAGCACGGTCATAGCACGGTCATAGCATGGTCATAGCACGTTCCGGCGTCTTCCAAGGAGTCTGATTCATCGGTCTGTCACTAGCCCCCAAGCATTGAAGGCCCGGTGTTAGAGTCATGCTAGAGGCAGACAGACAGACAGACAGACAGACAGACAGACACACAGACACACAGACAGACAGACAGACAGACAGACAGACAGACAGACAGACAGACAGAGGCAGGCAGGCAGGCAGGCAGGCGGGCATTGAATACAGGGTCAGCTAAGGTTGGAGACTTGATATATCCATGTCCCCCTCCAGACCTCCAGTCGTAGCCAAATATCTAGTCTGCTCTTTGCTCTGCAGGCTGGTGCTCTGGGGAGATAAGGAGATATTGTATTTGTACGCCAGCAGAGGGTGGAGGAGGTGAGAGGAACGGGGCTCATTGTAATGATCGGAACGGACTGAGGAACGGCAATGAGCTGCTTCTCTGGTGTCTACCTCTGCCAGCCTCCGGTCTGGTCCCTGAATGTTTACTGGAAGTTCTTGTTACTGGAAGTTCCTTCTCCTCTCCTCTCTTCTCTCCTCTCCTCTCCTCTCTCTTCTCCTCTCCTCTCCTCCTCCTCTTCTCTTCTCTCCTCTCTTCTCTTGTTTGTGGGAAATCTCAACTGATAATAAACGACTTCACAAGATACATGGGCTGTCCTCTGACCATGCCTTTTCACTGTCTGGATTACTGTCATTCAGTCGGTGAGAGGAAAATATCTAGTAGCTATGCCACTCAATGTCATTGTCAAAACATTCTCTGTCACACTTCAAGAAACATGCTGTATACTGTTGGTCTCTTGGCAAACCAGTTACTGATGGTGCCTTTGAACCAGGGTGTGTGTGTGTGTGTGTGTCAGTCAGTCAGTAGTGTGTCAGTAGTGTGTCAGTGAGTCAGCAGGGCTGAGTTGGGTAGAGGCGAGCAGGCAGATGAGAGGCTAGTCTGTGATTAATCCCACACTTCTCTTCTCCTCTCTTCTCTTCTCTTCTCCTCACCTCTCCTCTCCTCTCCTCTCCTCTCCTCTCCTCTCCTCTCCTCTCCTCTCCTCTCCTCTCCTCTCCTCTCCTCTCCTCTCCTCTCCTCTCCTCTCCTCTCTTCTCTTCTCCTCTTCTTCTCTTCTCTTCTCCTCTCCTCTCTTCTCTCTCTGAGCTGTTGGAACACACACACACATACACACACGTCATGTGTCAAGTATCATGTGTCTTAGGAGAAGGACAGTGACATAACAACGATTGTCATGATTTTGGAAAGAATTTGCGTTCTGTCATACAAGTTGTTATCGTTGGCCAACCTATATGTAATATAGTAGGGATAACATCACATGACGGGTCACATGACTGGTCACATGACATCTGTGTCTGTCCCTGCAGCTGGCAGGAACACCACCAACGAGGAGCTGGAGAGCATGCTGGAGAGTGACAACCCTGCCATCTTCACATCAGGCGTAAGTCACACACAAGTGTGTGTGTGTGTGTGTGTGTGTGTGTGTGTGTGTGTGTGCGTGGGTGTGCGTGGGTGTGTGTGTGTGTAGAAATGCATCACTGCATTTCTAGCGCCATGCACCTCGCAGTATGTGCTTTGATTTAAGGCCGAGAACCCCGGCTGGCCACGTGTCGAAGTGTCCTTGGGCAAGACACTGAACCCCAAATTGCTCCCAGTGAGCGGGCCGGCGCCTTGCGTGGTAGCTTGCCGCCATTGGTGTGTGAATGTGTGTGTGAACGGATGAATGACAGGCCGTTGTAAAGCTTTGGAATAAGGCGCTATATAATTCAGTCCATTTTTTTCTATCTCCTCTGCTTTGACTGTGATTGGTCACCTCCGTCACCCCCTTCAGATCATCATGGACTCCAACATCAACCAACAAGCCCTGGATGAGATCGAGACGAGACACACGGAGATCATCAAACTGGAGAACAGCATCAGAGAGCTGCATGACATGTTCATGGACATGGCCATGCTGGTGGAGAGCCAGGTCAGACACACACACACACACACACACACACACACACACACACACACACACACACACACACACACACAGGGCTCCTACGGGTCCTTGAAATCCTTGAAAGTTTGTGAATTTGAGAAAAAAAAATCAAGGTTTTAAAAGTTTTTTTTTAAATAGACATGGGTCATTGAAAGTACTTGAATTCTCCTCTCTCTCTCTCTCTCTCTCAAAAAAATATATATTACAAATACATTTACTTAGCTTGTCAACAAGTAAATAAGTCCAGTGTTTCCTCTACATGCATTTCATCGTGGCGCACCGCCACGATGGAATTTCCTCCGCCACCATGCAGATTTCTCAAAAAAAAAAAAAAAGGCCGCTTTTTCTTTTAGACACACCCACAAGCGCGAAGCGACGCGCTTGCAAAACTGTTTTGTGATTGGTCGAATACATCTAGGCTGCGTGTAGACAAACTACGTCAAATGTTACAATATGCGCGACGACGGTGCTGGATCCTGGATCTGTGCATCGGTGTTTAGGAAGAACACGGAGCAGGCGCCAGACCAGACTAGATGATCGTGGAGTGAAGATATTATGAAAGTGTACGTGCTTGTCGATCACCCGTCGCATCGCGTACGCTTTAATAATCTCTTCACTCCACAATCATCTAGTCTGGTCTGGCGCCTGCTCCGTCTGTTTTTCTTCCTGCACACAGGTAAACAGATCCAGGATCCAGCAGCGTCTTCGGGCTCGCGCAAACAAACCCGGCGAATTTTTTTACTTGCCCCAGGCAAGCGTTACTGTTGAACCCTGCTGATACATGATTCTTCCCTGCACATTGACAATGTTTTCTCTCTCCTCTTTCTTCTGCGTTGTGAAGGGATCCACTGCAGCGTACACGAAAAGCGGCTACTGTGTCAACCGCTTCCCATAATAGTTACAACAACCATAAAGCCTCCATAATGATAATGAAAAGAAGGGGAGACGAATTTTTTATTGACAACGGAATTACATGCTGGAAAAACATGCAGACACAGACAATAAGAGACGTACGGGAAAACATTTTATTTTTTTTGGCCATCCTCGAGTTTTGGCTGAAATGACGTCGTTGTTTTGAGCGCGCGTGCGCGTTTCATGCGCGTGCACGCGAAAAAATCTCGGGCGCGCGTTGCGCGCGCGCGCTCAACGCTACCCGCCACCATTGTCAAAATTCCTGGAGGAAACACTGTAGTCTATTGCTTAACTTTACACATATTTCACAATATATTGTTTTGCTGTGCTGTGGTAGAGAAGGCAAGAGACCATCTCGTGTTCAAGCCTCTACATTCAAGCCTCTCTTTTTAATTGTTGTCTGTGAGCGGATAGTTCCCATTATATAAATTGTCATCTAGATCTGTCTCACACTATGCCGTGTTGGGTCCTTGAATTTGAGGGAATTGAGTCTTGAAAGTCCTTGAAAGGTGCTTGAATTTGATGTTTTAGAAGGTGTGGGAACCCTGCACATGCACACACACACACATTTGAATACTTTATTTGGGTTCACAGTAAAGCATGACATCAAAGAACCCTGAAATACTGTATACCAAAGGTAGTTGGTACTGTATACCAAAGGTACGTAGTTGGTACTGTATACAAAAGGTATACCTACAGACTAGTCATGGATATAGAGGTCACACTGTCTTCAACACACAACACACAACCAAGCTTCCCACAACAGCTGATGTCTTTGGGAGCTTTGGGAGTTTTGCCTGCAACGTGTGCATGCCGAGAAAAATAGGGGAGAGTCCGAATCTCTAGATGGCGTGCCGCGGCAGCCAGCGTGAGACACGCTTGAGACGCGCGCCTCACACACACGCTGTGAAACGCACCTGCGTCGCTGAGGTTGACTTGCTCGCACTGTGACTGATACACACTCATCCTGAATCTGTCCCTCGCCCCGCCTCTTTCACTCTCCTCCTTTCTTTCCTTCCTTGTTCTCTCTCTCTCTCTCTCTCTCTCTCTCTCTCTCTCTCTCTCTCTCTCTCTCTCTCTCTCTCTCTCTCTCTCTCTCTCTCTCTCTCTCTTCCCCCCCCCCCCCCCCCCCTCCTCAGGGAGAGATGATTGACCGTATCGAGTACAACGTGGAGCACTCTGTAGACTACGTGGAGCGGGCGGTGTCGGACACCAAGAAGGCAGTGAAGTACCAGAGTAAAGCCAGGAGGGTGAGTCACACAGGACCGTCCCTGTCACCGCATGAGCCCGCTCAATGGAGCTATCGCTAAGCCACGCCCCCTTTGGAAACTCGGACAAACAAACAACGCTTCACTGACGGTGACTGACCGACCGACCGACCGTGACTGAATGACATTCAATGACTTACAATGGCGCGAGTTGACACATTTCTGATTTCTGATTTACCACAGCAAGTAATAGACATGTATTTTTTTAATTATTTTTTTAAAGATGACAATAATATTTAGTCTAGAAGCTTTTCACCATCAGATATTAGGGAGTTGTTTGTCCGAGTTTTCTGCCTGTAGTGACTTTTGCTGTGATTGGACAATTTCTTTTTTTGGGGTGTGGCTTTAGCGATAGGTTCATTGTGATGAGATGTTGTTGATATGGCATTGACGTCACATGGCTTGGTTTGATGTGCGTGTCATTTACTTTCTGCATCAGTCTGTCTGTGTAAAGACTCAGTTAGATAAGATAAGAACACTTTATTTTATTCATCCAATTTTCCTTTGGGACACTGCCATAAGAAGGGAACAAATAAGGGTGAATGCCTGGCAGGTGATATAGACCGTCATAATAACAATAATATATAATATATATAATGAAATATAATATTTGCCATTTAGCTGACGCTATTATCCAAAGCAACTTACATTGCTGTGAGTGCATACAGTTTTCAGTATATATGGTCCCAGCGGGAATCGAACCCACAACCTCAGCGCCATGCTCTACCAACTGAGCCACTGAGGACACACTCTCCCACACACTCTATAATGAAGGTCACAGAACACAATGTTAATATAAGTTAATTTAGAATATAAGTGGGTTTGTGGGGCTTATGCTGTCCGCAGTGTTTATTGCACTTTGATGTAGACACACACACACACACACACACACACACACACACATACCATGTCAGTCGATAGGAGTTAATTCCTGTCTCAGTATCTACTGGATCAGCTAGGACTATGTTGCAAGAGAAAGAAAGCTTCATGCAGATCTACTGTACTGTAAGTGTGTGTGAAGGACTCAAGTTCAAGTTTATTGTTACATCACATTACAGTGAAAACAAGTGTAAGAGAGTAACATTCTTAAGCCCAATGCACACAGCGTGCGATTTCTGTTGCACGACAACTTTTGCACGACAACCATTGTTGTCATGAATGGAATCGAATTTTCGCCGTGCGATTAAAATCGGGGTCGTGTGCATTGGGATGCGATTTTCTCATAGACTTCCATTCAAACTTCAAAATGGAATGTTGACGTGCAACAGAAATCGCACGCTGTGTGCATTGGGCTTCAGGCTTCGGTTCCTGACATTGCAGCACAAGACAATAAGGCAACAGGCATAATTCAAGATAAAAAAAAGTGACAGTAGTACAGGACATAAGTGACAAAAGATTAGAAGATATAGATATAGTTATCAGTATCCAGACAATAAGGCAATAGGTATAATACAAGATGTGACAATAGTACAGGTAAGACAGGATGCACTAGTGGTGCATCTAGTAATAATAGATAGTTCAGTAGTCAAGTGGCTGTGAGCTTAAGGTTTACGTAGTCCAACACGTTCACACTGAAGATCAGATAGATGTACGTATATACTGTTTGTTCCAGGAGACCAGCAACCTTAGATGAAGATGAAGGCTCCGTTTCTTATTACTGAACAGGAACAACATTTCTGGTTCATAAGCGAGGCCCACTTGATCTGTCATGAAGGAAATCATTTGGAGTATTTTCTCTGCTAGGAAAACATTGTATGCTAAAGGAGCATTCCGTTATGTCTCAGGTCCTAGAGAAAGGTGAAGCAAATAAATGACCACACCATAGTGTTGCTTTGACCTACCCAGTCCTCTACGATCTACCAACATGATTACCAGGATGTTAGGGCTAGGCTTAGGCTTAGGCTGAGGGATGTTAGGCTTAGGGATGTTAGGGATGTTAGTGTTAGGGATGTTAGGGATGTTAGTGTTAGGGATGTTAGTGTTAGGGATGTTAGGGGTGTTAGTGTTAGGGATGTTAGGGATAATAATAACTTTTGTTTGTATAGCACTTTTCCTGCAAATGTTGCAGCTCAGGGATGTAGCACTCCATCTCATTCAGACACAATCCCATCTCCCCTTGACTCAATTCAGGCATTGAATGAAATGGCCATTTGATGGCATTCAGGGAAAGGACTGTGGATTAGGGGAGGCTGGTGGAGGTAGAAATGGGAGGCTGGGCTCATTGTTATGCCTGAAATGGAATGACGAATGGTATCAAGCGTTTACAACTTACATTTCATTACAACACTGCCTGTGTGTGTACCTCCACCACCGCCCTGCTGTTGATAGATCATTATATCACCCAGGCAGAGCCAGACCTTGTTAGTGTTAGGGATGTTAGTGTTAGGGATGTTAGGGATGTTAGTGTTAGGGATGTTAGTGTTAGGGATGTTAGGGATGTTAGTGTTAGGGATGTTAGTGTTAGGGATGTTAGGGATGTTAGTGTTAGGGATGTTAGTGTTAGGGATGTTAGTGTTAGGGATGTTAGAGATGTTAGTGTTAGGGATGTTAGAGATGTTAGTGTTAGGGATGTTAGTGTTAGGGATGTTAGTGTTAGGGATGTTAGGGATGTTAGAATAGTGTTAGGGATGTTAGTGTTAGGGATGTTAGGGATGTTAGTGTTAGGGATGTTAGGGATGTTAGTGTTAGGGATGTTAGTGTTAGGGATGTTAGTGTTAGGGATGTTAGGGATGTTAGTGTTAGGGATGTTAGGGATGTTAGGGATGTTATTGTTAGGGATGTTAGTGTTAGGGATGTTAGTGTTAGGGATGTTAGGGATGTTAGTGTTAGGGATGTTAGTGTTAGGGATGTTAGTGATGTTAGTGTTAGGGATGTTAGGGATGCTAGTGTTAGGGATGTTAGGGATGTTAGTGTTAGGGATGTTAGTGTTAGGGATGTTAGTGTTAGGGATGTTAGTGTTAGGGATGTTAGGGATGTTAGTGTTAGGGATGTTAGGGATGTTAGTGTTAGGGATGTTAGTGTTAGGGATGTTAGAGATATTAGTGTTAGGGATGTTAGTGTTAGGGATGATAGGGATGTTAGAGATGTTAGTGTTAGGGATGTTAGTGTTAGGGATGATAGGGATGTTAGGGATGTTAATGTTAGGGATGTTAGGGATGTTAATGTTAGGGATGTTAGTGTTAGGGATGTTAGTGTTAGGGATGTTAGGGATGTTAGTGTTAGGGATGTTAGAGATGTTAGTGTTAGGGATGTTAGAGATGTTAGTGTTAGGGATGTTAATGTTAGGGATGTTAGGGATGTTAGTGTTAGGGATGTTAGGGATGTTAATGTTAGGGATGTTAGTGTTAGGGATGTTAGTGTTAGGGATGTTAGGGATGTTAGTGTTAGGGATGTTAGAGATGTTAGTGTTAGGGATGTTAGGGATGTTAGTGTTAGGGATGTTAGTGTTAGGGATGTTAGGGATGTTAGTGTTAGGGATGTTAGGGATGTTAGTGTTAGGGATGTTAGTGTTAGGGATGTTAGTGTTAGGGATGTTAGTGTTAGGCACCACCGCCCCTGCTGTTGATAGCTCATTAGTTTCACCCAGGCAGAGCCAGACCTCATGTCTCTTTGTCTGTTTGAAGCTGGTGTTTATCCGTCCCCATCAGCGCTGTGCTGGCCGCCTATGGGCTCCTCGCTACATGAATGAAGCTGTCTCTCTTCTCCT
>NC_137689.1:25559223-25704223 GCF_963989245.1 Nansenia antarctica | reverse complement strand
TAGTGTAACTTGTGTGTTTCCTCTCCCTTACAGTCTCTGTCCAGCCCTGATACTACCTCTGCTGGTACTGCCAGCCCTGCTACATCCTCCATGAGGATCCGTTCCCCTGTACCAAAGTCCCTGTCCAGCCCTGCTACGTCCTCCGTGAGGACCACCTCTACCTCTCAGGCTACTGCAAGTATGAGCCACCAGTTCAATTACGTCATTGTTATTTGGATCTTTTGATGATCCTCCGGGCTTTGCTGACACACTGATTGTTGTATATATCCTGGATGGAGGGAAGCTCAAATCCACTGATGCGCTCGGCTGTCCGCACCACCCTCTGTAGCACTTTGCGGTTGAGGGCAGTGTAGTTGCCGTGCCAGGCAGTGATGCACCCAGTCAGAATGCTCTGGTTTGTGCCTCTGTAGAAGGCCCGCAGGATCTTGGACTCCATGCCAAACGCCTTCAGCCGCTTGAAAGAGTGAAAGAGGCTTTTAGATAAAGCATGCAAGTTATTGAAGACACGTGTCTGTCTCATCTTTCTGTTGCAGTATAGGCAACCTCAATATAGTGTTCTGTGTGGCGCTGAAGCGTATGAAGTGTATCAAGCTCCCTGGCACTCACAGCACAGCCCATAGCATATGCATACCGTAGAATGACCTTTATTTATTTTTTATGGTGACGTGATACAAAACTGGCCCTCTAGAAATGCCATGCTAAAATCGCCACTGATAGATAGATAGATAGATAGATGGATGGATGGATGGATGGATGGATGGATGGATGGATGGATGGATGGATGGACGAATGGATGGATGGATGGATGGATGGATGGATAGATAGACAGGTACTTTATTGATCCCTGAGGAGAAATTAAGGCATTACAGCAACTCACATCACAAACAGCAACAACAAAATAAAGTGAGAATAGAATAAAATAATAAAATAGACATTTGAAATATATACAGCAAGAACATTCCGGTATGATTTAACGTCCTCCTTACCTGCCTCTGATCTCTGACCTCCAGCCGGTGGAGGAGTTGTACAGTCTTATTGGAGTTGTAGTAGGCAGGCAGAAAAGATCGCCTATAGCGCTAGTATAGTAGTAGCATGTGTGACACTCACAATTGTGTTGTCACAATTTTGTATATATTGTATTGTATTAATTTGGTAATTAATTGTTGCAATGTTCACCTCCCGCCAATAGAGGGCGTTTATCTTTTCCGAGCTATCGGTACAATAAGACTGTTGCAGCGGGCTCGTGTCCTCAGATTAGACAGCCTACTGAACAAGCAAAATGATGTCTCCTGTTTTATTTCGTCTTTCTACATAAAACAGGTATGTAAAGTCACCAAGAAGGAAAACGTTTTAAGAACCAGATGTATAATAATATAAAGTGTTAGTTGATACAGTTATAGGTATTGTTATCCACTGAGGGGTGTATTCTGTCGAACTTTGTAAGTTCGCTAGCATTGAGGCTAGTGGCATGCTAATTTGCGTTGAGGGGGAGAGTGGTGATTCGCGCCAGTGTTAAGTGTTTCTTTTGTTTCGTTTTGGCTCCTGGGCTCATTGGGTTTGGTTTGTGAATCAGTTAGTATGTAGGTATGTAATAAAAGTATAAGCTCACTTCAGTTACTGTTGGTAAGTGTAGCCTAGTTTTGTATGTAAATATGTAGTTTGCTGGACAGAGGCTGATATATTTTGAATATTGTGTTGAAAATAATAAAATAGAATAATAAAATATAGATAATAAGATTATAGTGAACTGTAATAAAAACAGTAAGGAGCGTAACAGTTAGTGTTAATAGGTCAATTTATTTAATTGGTTTAGTATTGCATGAAGTGCAGGTAGAAATATGATGTGTACATGGTGTGATGTGTACATGAAAGTTTGTTAGGTTATGATGATTGTTGGTTGGAAAGGATGGTTGTTGAGATGCATGGGGAACAATGAGAGTGCATAAAGAGAAGATTAATTTGATGTTAAGTAAATAAAGCCTTTCCTACAGCCTGCTAAACAAGCAAAATGATGTCTCCTGTTTTATTTCGTCTTTCTACATAAAACAGATCCCTATACGTTGCTGGCCCCGCCCCTTACCAAGGCGGGACCTGTAACACATAGTTGTACTAATCTGTTGCTAAAGGAGCTTCTCTGCTCTGCCACAGTGCCATGTAGGGGATGGGAGGGATTAGTGGTTAATAGGTTAATTGACATTTGGCCTAACCTAGATAAGCAGTGCATCTAAAGACCAGCTACAGCCAACGAGGGCATGTCCATTCCTCAACAACCCTGTGGGTGAAGGTGCTCAGATTGTACACAGAGTGTTTACACCACCAGACAGAAGACTAATCCACTGGGCTTCCCTGATGAGTATCTGTGGGAGAGGTACAGGTTCAGCAGGCCCAGCATAGTTTATCTATGTAGTCTGCTGGAGCCACACACAAGGAAGCACACTCACCAGCCAAACCGCGACCACTGTTCAGTCTGCCTACATAGCTCTGTGTTTCTTTGCATGTGGGGCATTCTGGTACAGTGTTGGTGATGCAGAAGGTCTTGCGAAGCCAACTGTATAGCTGGAAATAAGAAGGGTATACCTGGCTCTAAAGCAGAGAGAATCATCAATTTAATTTATTCAATTGCAGGTATGTGACAGTTAAAATAAATGTTAAAATAAATGTAAAGTAGCCAACAGGTTGACAGGCCTCTGAATTAACTTAATCCTCTCCTTCAGGCTTCCCCTAAGCACAATAGGCTGTACCCATGTGTGTATCCAGGCCCCATCTGGACATGTGGAGGCAGACTATGCCAATCAGAAATCGTTCCATAGCCTAAATGTACAAGTATGTACTGGGGGCAGCTGTCCATACACTGTCAGGCAAAAGAGTAATCATTGGATTTGGATCAAATGTGCACATCTGTGATAATAGATTAGTTTTGATGTCAACACTTGTTTGGATTTAAATCCTGTTACCCTGGCAGTTGTTCACAGAAATGTCCATTTCAATGTCAGCCTTACACAAAGAAGCAAATGTACGCTACAAAGATAGTGGTTCACTTTTCCTTATCAGCACAAAATCATGTAATTCCTTCCTTTAAATCTTACACAATGTCAGACTCAAAATTCAAAATATTATTCTGTTATTATTCTATTATTATACATTTCTTTTATTATTCATCACTGTCACATAGGTTCTTTGTCACTAGCTACTACTTATACTGTAATGCCAATCATCTCAACACTAATAATATTCTGTATAATAATCAATGTGGGTTTATAAATAATTATTCAGAATTATTGTACGACTCTACAACTTATGGACACCTGTGGTATATTTATAGATCTATCTATCTAAGGATTCAGTACTGTAAACCATAACATATCTTACCTTCCAAACTATACAGATATGGCCTGCAGAAGCAACTGCTGAAATGGGGACATGTGTTTGCAATAACTCCTGCAAGGATCCATTCTTGGGCCTTTGTACTTTCTGATATACAGTATATAAATGACCTTCCAGTTGTCTGTAATTCACTCTTTCATATCCTATTTGCTGATGATACCATTTCATACTCTCTCATGAACATTTTAAATCACTCATATTCATGGGTGCCGACATTGGAGGGGCAAAACAATCAATAGCAAAACTTGCATCCAGGAAATGGTTGAGATGACTCTGGGTATACATTTCAGGACAGAGGACAGAGCGGCCGGGCGGTCTTCCTCTACTGAAGCCAGACCGTTTGCCCACCGTGTGTCCCCTTTCTGCTCAATAGGATAAACGTGCAGTTGAAAAGACACTTTTAAACCTGCTAAAAGCTTAACTCACCACAATGATCAACTAAATTAGGCAATTCAGTAAACTCTAGTGGCATTTTGGTTATGTGTATGGTGTCCATCAGTATTGGAAAGAGGAAGGTTTTTGTCTTATTTTTTATTTATAACAGTTTGGATTTGAAGTAGAGATTCTCAGCTTTAATTCAATAAAAAAAAGAAAAATGTGGGTTCATCGTTTAGAAAGTATAACATAAAACATACTCCCCCTATTCCAGGGCTCCAAAAGTATTGGAAAATAATCATATAATTTAGTAATCATGTTTAGTATTAGGTCGACAATCGACAACCTTGGTATGCAGTAACTGCCTGAAGTCTGCGACCCTGGCCCTGAAAAACTGTAATTGCTATGGCAATCATTGGGGTCATTGTCTTACTGTATGATGAGTTGTTTGGGTGATCTTGGTTTGCTCGTCAACAGCATCCAACTAGAAGATGGGGGTAGTTATCAGACCCTCGGTCTGCCCCTGACCCCTTACATGTGCACCTGCCAAGACCCTGCCCTTCTGTCTGAAATTGCTTTTCCAAGATGTTCAGGACATTTCTTGCTGGGGGCGTGTGACCTGCTTGTGTGTGTCTCATTACTGTACTGCCTGGGAACCGCAAACATGTCTTACTGCTGCAGGTTGATCAAAGCAAAGACTTTGTGTGCACATAAGTTTGTATCATGTATTCTGATAATTCTTCCTAGTAAACGTCCTGTTTAACACAATAACATTAAAATATGGTGCCTTTAATGTCATAAGAGCATAAGAATCGTTTGATAGATTTGATCAGAATTCCTCCATATTATGTCCTGTGACATGTCTAATTTCGTTGTTTGGTACCTATTCCATTCCATTACATGTCTAGTTCCTGTCCTATGTGGACTGTTTCGCCCCAAGATTAACAATGTTTTCAAGCTAAAAGTCAATATTTAGTAACTGACATAACTTGACTCAAGGTAAAGGTTGCCAGGTAAATATTACAGGTCACCCTGAACTGACTGTGGATGTTTCCTTTAGTCCTTCAGTATTAGGAGTTCCAGTGTCTCCAGTTATGTATACCTAGGCCTACTGTCTGCTGTTGGACTTTAACACAGCTGCTACACTTCTACAGCTGCATTCCTAGCCAAACTGAAAAGTGACAGGTAGTGTGTAGGTACAGGTAGTGTGTAGGTACAGGTAGTGTGTAGTTACAGGTAGTGTGTAGTTACAGGTAGTGTGTAGGTACAGGTAGTGTGTAGTTACAGGTAGTGTGTAGGTACAGGTAGTGTGTAGTTACAGGTAGTGTGTAGTGCTTATTTGATCAGTTTATCAGTCTTGTTTCTTAACAGCTTTCTATTGATTTCTCAAAATATTGTTCCCAAAATCATCAGACTATTAGGCCCTGCAACGGGTGGTGGAAACCGCCCGGTACATCACCGGTGCCCAACTCCCTGCCATCGAGGGCCTCCAGGAAAATCGATGTCTGCAGAGGCCGCGAGGCATCATTGAAGACACCTCTCATCCCAGTCACCGACTGTTTGCCCTCCTCCCACAAGGGAGGCTGTCCAGGAGTCTAAGCTCCCGCACCAGCAGGCTTGCGAACAGCTTCTTCCCTGCAGCTGTCAAGCTGCTGAATTCAAAATCCCAGTGGTAGCCTTGCCCCTTAGTGCCCCCCCTATACCTCTAGCCCCCCACCCAGCCCCCTCCACCCCCCAACAGGAGGAACATTGCAAACACCCCCCCCCATACCACTCTGGACTTAGCTGGGACTACTTAGCTTTTGCACCACTGCTGTTTTGCACACTGTACATACATATCCATTGCCCTTGCTCTGTACATATCATACTGTACAGTTAGGTCCGAAAATATTTGGACAGTGACACAATTTCTATAATTTTGGCTCTGTACGCCACCACAATGGATTTGAAATGAAACAATCAAGATGCAATTGAAGTGCAGACTTTCAGCTTTAATTCAAGGGGTTGAACAAAAATATTGTATGAAACGTTTAGGAATTGCAAACATTTTTATACACAGTCCCCTAATTTCAGGAGCTCAAATGTAATTGGACAAATGAACATAATCATGAATAAAATGTTAATTTTTAATACTTTGTCGAGAATCCTTTGCAGGCAATGACTGTCTGAAGTCTGGAACCCATGGACATCACCAAATGCTGGGTTTCCTCCTTTGTGATGCTTTGCCAGGCCTTTACTGTAGCTGTCTTCAGTTGTTGTTTGTTCGTGGGTCTTTCTGCCTTTAGTTTTGTCTTCAGCGAGTGAAATGCATGCTCGATCGGATTGACATCAGGTGATTGACTCAGCCATTGCAGAATATTCCTATTCTTTGCCTCAAAAAACTCCTGGGTTGCTTTCGCACTATGTTTTGGGTCATTGTCCATCTGTATTGTGAAGCGCCGTCCAATCAACTTTGCTGAATTTGTCTCAGCAAACAGCATATCCCTAAACACCATCCGTCAGCTTCTGTCTTCTGTCACATCATCAATAAACACTAGTGACCCAGTGCCATTGGAAGCCATGCATGCCCATGCCATCACACTGCCTCCACCGTTTTTTACAGATGATGTGCGTCGGATCATGAGCCAATCCAAGCTTTCTCCATACTTCCCTCTTCCCATCATTCTGGTACAGGTTGATCTTAGGATTTTTGATTTTTTAGATGTTTAATTTGGCCTTTCTATTCTTAAGGTTTTCCCTTTGTCTTCCCTTTGTGGTACACTTGGATAATGATAAGCATACCTCCTGGAGACTGTTCTTCACTGGATGTTGTGAAGGGGTTTTTCTTTACCATGTAAAGGATCCTGTGATCATCCACCACTGTTGTCTTCCTTGGACGTTCAGACCTTTTTGTGGTGCTGAGCTCACCAGTGCGTTCTTTTTTTCTCAGAATGTACCAAACAGTTAATTTGGCCACTCCTAATGTTCCTGCTATTTCTCTGATGGATTTATGGGTTGTTTTTGCAGCCTAGGGGTGGCCTGTTTCACTTGCATTGAGAGCTCTGTTGACCGCATGTTGTGTGTACAGCAACAGCTTCCAAATACAAATGACACACTTGGAATCAACTCAGACCTTTTACCTGCTTAATTGATAATGAAATAATGAAGGAATAGTTCACACTGGCTAAGTCTTAAGGCCTGACCAGTTAAACTGAGGCCTGGGCCTCTCAACCTACTCCTCCCTAGCCAGGGAGAGAAGTCCTGCTGCCGCAGAATGTGTTAGTCCTTCTTTTAGGAGTTCTAGATTGAAATCTACACATTAGAAGTGAAGTGGAATCTACACATTCAGCTCAATGAACAGTAACATTACCTCATTCAAATGGCTCATTCTAATGAGAGTTTTACACAATAATAAACAGTTAGTATTACACACACACATTTTGCCATTACACTAGCAAGGTGTACCTAATGAAATGGCCGGTGAGTGTAAATCTCCATACAGTGTCACACTTCATCATTCACAAAGGCATTCTGTACACCTGTTACTGGCCTTTCTTGCCCATGACATTTGAACTCAACGGATAGGCCTAGCTGAAATCACAAAATATGCAATAGAAGTGCCATATCTGACCTGTTGCGTGTAGACCTAATAATTGAGTCTAGGTTATTACATGTCATTTGTTTGAGCCTGTCTCTTTCGGTCTGAATCTTTTCAAATCTGTAGGGTTGTATTTTCTTGTTTTAAATTTTTTTTTAAAAATCCAACCAAAATACAAAATTGGATAGTTGATAGCGTAAGCCTACGGATATTTTGAATCCCTGACAGAATGTACGAACTAAACGTAAGCAGCAACCCTATCTACTGTGGCAGCAGTACAGTAGAGTACAGACGTTCCGTGGGCGGAGCAGATTGTGGTTCTCGACGTGCGTAGCCTGGAGCTGGCTTCTCCTCTCGTCTCCTCCTAGCTGGATTGCAATAATGTCAGAGGGCGAGTATTTGCGTGTACTCCCAGTACGAGTGCAAGCAAAGTAGGTAGGGAGGATTATTAGCTCATGTGTGTGCGTGTGTGTCCGTGGCCGCTGACAGTTCCTCCCACCCCAATATTGATGATAGTGCCGACCTGTCCTGTCACTCCTCGCAACCGAACGTAGACTAGTCTTCTTTATCCTTTGCGATTGGATTGAGTTCACCTGACCCGCTGGCTGCTTCAGGCTGGTGTGTGTGCATGCAGCAGTATGGATCTGACGAGGCTGCTAACGGGGAACGACCACCGCTCCCTTTCAACACCTCCAGCCCGTTACCCGTGGCCAATTCCCGGGTAAGGAGGTTCGCTCAGGAGAGGAGAGCGCTCCCTCATCCGAGAGTGATGGTGGTATTCTCGGCCGCGAGTGAGACCGAGAACCCAGGCGATGCCATGTCGAGTTCGGACTCTGTGGAAGATGATTTCCGAAAACCAGCCACCCCCGCAGCCAACCGAAATCTGGGCAAGTGTCTCCGTTCCCCCTTTAACGCATCGCAAGAGGTAAGGATAGGCGTTGTGTTGTTGTTTATTCTGGGAGTGTTTTGGAGGGGATTAAAGGGGTTTAGGATGGTGTATAACTAGTAGCCATTGCTAAACTGCCATAAACATCGCCTCTGTCTCTTTTCACTTTGCACCCTGTCTGTATCAAACAAACATGATGTTGACATCGATTTACCCACTCAATTATACATGATATGGATGTGTGTCCACGGGCAACAGATGAATTAACCATCCAGTTCTTCCTCTAGTGCTCTTTAACCTAATTGGTCCACGGCTTCATACACAGGGCTGCCCCGTGTTCTTATTGGCTCACATCACGTGGCTGTCACTGTGTTTGGCTCCCTGCTGGGGTTGACCTTCTGTCATCGTGTCTAGGGGAAGCCCTTGTGTCTGTCCCGTGACTATCATTCTGGCTGATGGTCCCAATAGTGACACGGTCTGGTCATTTGGGCCGCAAGTCGGCATCCGATTTAATGTTTGAACTTTTATTTAGAAAAATGTGAACACATTTCAGAGTTGTTGAAAATCAATGACACACTCGCTTAGGAATAAGAAACAGAATAATCGATTAATCGTTCCTGAGGGTCAATGTCGATTTTTAACATTGGGATCTTTTAAAAAATTAACGGACAGAACTCGGTTCTGTAGCACTATTAGTTGTTGTTTTAGTATTAATCATGCACAATTATTGAGTTTATTTATTGAGTGTGGAATGGGACAAGAGTCTGACGTCATTCAACTGGGCCTTGTGTAAGTTTGTTTACAGAGGCCACAGCTGGAGCCTTCACTTTTTGAGTGCTGGAATAGGCTAACAATAACAATAGACAATCATGTCTATTACTCACCGAATCCATTGCGTTGCAGTATTTTGGCTTGACTAACAAGTGTGTGTTGTGATTTTCAACAACGTTGATTGAACATTTTCGTTTCATTTTTCTGAACATTTTGATTCATTGCTTGCCGCCCAATTGACCAGACCATGTCACATCCTGTCAAGATTTGGCCAGTGATTAGTATCATTATCCATAATCCTGTTGTTTTCTGATGGTTAATAATGATAGGTATTGGTCCTAGGTATTGGTCCTAGGTAACAGCAGGAGAAGATGAAAGAAAACAAAAGAAGAATTCAGAATGATAGTTTATCTGTGAGTCATTGTTGAGATGCAGTTGTCACAACCACTTTTGATTTGCATTGATTATGAGTAGGCTATTGTACATTTGTTTTATGTGTGTATGTGGGGACTAAAACATGAGCCCAACATTTTGTCATTATTATGGTATTACCAAATTGACATTTACTGATGAAGAGACATGAAGACTCAGACACTACATTTGTGTGACAGGTGTGTGGTGAAAAAGTCCCCAAGTAGGGCAATGTCATTTTTCAGTTTTTTGCAGATTATGAAACTACAGATTGTAAGCTTTCAAATGATGTGTCATACATTGACATCTGAAAATAGTTGAAGCTTATTTGAATGTTGTTACACATCAAACCAAATACTGGAGAAAATCTCTGAATCAAAACAGACGCGTTTGCTACCATGGCGTTACCTACTATCACATTGGTAGCTGGCTAGCAGCTAATAAAGAACATCGCCTTGAACATCTAACTGCATGTTTAGCACATCACACCATGCTGATAGAACATCAACATGCTAAAAACACATAACTACACATAATTAGATGATCACATAGTCCTTGCTTTTGAACACGTCTTAAAATGTAAGTTTGTTTACAAGCCGTGTATCACTTAACCAGTAGCCTACGAAGCAGGATGGCAGCAATACAATGAATCCAATTCACAAATGTAATTATTTAGTGATCCTAAAACTGTTGTTTGTTATATTGAGTGGGCTCTTCAACACTTAAACTTTTGTAATATGAAAAAAAACGGAAAACATTTCATTTTTAAAAAAGAAGCATTTTGGTCATTTGCGCGACTTGAGAACTTGCCGGCATGCAGACCTTTTCACCAGACCATGTCACAAATGTTTTGCTTGTTGAAAAAAAATATGGATATGAATTGAACACCTCCCCAAATGGATTGACCATGTCATATCATTTCTGTCCAATCTACCTGCAGTTTCCTGAGGTCATTGCCCTCAACGTGGGCGGGACCTACTTCACCACACGCCTGTCCACCTTGCGTCGCTATGACGATACAATGCTGGCAGCCATGTTCAGCGGTCGTCACCACATTCCACGTGATGCTGAAGGACGCTTCTTCATCGACCGTGACGGAGCATACTTTGGGTGAGCTCTCCCCAGCTGGCCTGCCACAGGACTCTTTGTTTTACAATGTCACTTAGGCCCAGCACCAAAAACACTTTTCAAACAACGTTTGAATTGAACGCATCACTCCCTTACAGAAATATTGTAACTTTTAACGAGATTGAAAGAAAGGACGTTTGAGGATACTGCATGATGTTGTCGATACTGTGTGTTCCATTACATTTACATTTTTGGCATTTAGCAGACGCCTTTATTCAAAGTGACCTACCAAATTTTTTTTTATCTATGTAAGTGAATCATCTATCCATCAGTCATCATAAGAAAAATAAATCTATGACCTGGACCTGGGGCCATTGGCAAGTCACAATGGTAGATGAAGGAAGAAGGAAGAATTACTCTTTTTTTGTGTGTGTGTCTGTGTCTGTGCGTGCTTTAGGGACATCCTGAACTTCCTGCGAGAGGGCGAGCTACCTCAGAGGGACCGTGTGAGGGCGGTACACCGGGAGGCCCAGTACTACGCCATTGGTCCCCTGCTTGACAGCCTAGAGGACACTCAGCCACTCACAGGGGAGAAGGTCCGCCAGGCCTTCCTGGACCTGCTGCCATATTACAAGGGTGACCAGCACTCTACTTTTTTTTTTATTTATTTTTTTAACACAATCAATTTGACCCATAAACCTTCCTCTTTTGACCCGTAAACCCAGTAACAATGACATGTTTACGTTTCAGAGCTACTGTATTGCTGAGCAGTAGCGTCATTAGAGTATGAGTATCATTGCTGTCATACACAATCACTGTGACACATAAACCTTAATCTTTCGACCCATAAACTAGGGTTGGGCGGTTTCAACTACAAAGTGCAGAGCGTGTTACAGCAGACGAGTGCTGTGAATCACGTATCCTTCTTCTGTGGAGAAGTGGTCACGTGACACGAGATTATGATTGCTTCTAAATAGTATTTTTTAGGTTTATTATTAGGTTATTTATTTGACAAATTACATTGTTTACCTAAAATTCTGTCATCACTTTCATGGTATCTTCAACTGTAGAGACAGTGATGCTGGACAAACACTCTTAAGGCGTTTATATAGCAATTTCGGACGGTATTCACAAATACGTTGCCGCCCAACCCGACCGTGAACCCAGTTGGAGCTACATGTTTACATTTCTGAGCTATTATGGCTGAGAGGTAACTCTCGTGTTAATTGCACATTCCTCTGAATGTCCACGGTTTGAATCCCAGGTCAGACAATTCTCCTCAGTGATCCCTCTCATCAATTCCCCTCTGTGGGTACCTACTGTCAGGAGAGTAATCAGGGGTGCAAACTTGTCACCTTTTAACCGTTTTAGCCGTTTTTACCTCAAAATAGGTCAACATTTTAATAAATGTTCTTTAGCCGTTTTTACCTCAAAATAGGTCAACATTTTAATAAATGTTCTTTGTTTTCAGGCAAAAAAAAAAGTTGTGTCACCTTTTAGGGCCATCACCAGTTTGCATCCCTGGTAATAAAAAATAAAAAGTGACAGTTGAAGAATTCTTTCCATTTCATTCCAGAGAACCTGGAGCGCATTGTGGAGATTGCCAAGCTGCGGGCCATGCAGAGGAAGGCGCGCTTCGCCAAGTTGAAGATCTGCGTGTACAAGGAGGAGATGCCCATCACGCCCTACGAGCGGCCCCTCTTCAACTCGCTACGCTTCGAGCGCACGGAGAGCGAGGCCAAGCTGTTCGAGCATCACTGCGAGGTCGACGTGTCGTTCGGGCCCTGGGAGGCGGTGGCGGACGTTTACGACCTGCTCCACTGCATCGTCAGCGACCTGGCGGAGCGCGGCATCACCGCCGACCAGCAGTGCATCGGCGTTTGTGACAAGCACCTCATCAACCACTACTACTGCAAGAGGCCTATCTACGAATTTAAGATCACGTGGTGGTGAAGCGGGGGGTCACTACGAGTCGTTATCAGCAGGTTGGGAGGAGTCAGGGGGTAGTCATTGTCAAGAACTGAGACCTTCTCAAAGTGTTGAGCTTGTATACAGGAGTTTTGCTTCTGGTGGTGGTGACCAATGTCTTCTTTCTGTCTCTTTTTTTGTTAACAGTATTAATCAGAGTCCCATTGACTGCTAGGCTACTTTTTGCTTGTTTTATTGTGTTCAACTCTGGGAGTTTTTGTACACCTCCAAGCATAAGCTTGTGGACCATCCAAGTTTTTTAGAAAAGGGTAAAGTTGATCTCATATTGTGGTTTGTCCCCTCGGCTTCAGCCAGACTAATGCTGTTATGTTTCTCAGTTGTGCGTTTCTGTAGTAACCGTTTGTTGGTTGCGAAAGAGCTTTCACAACTGAACTGGATGCAATTAAGCAAGCTAGTGAAATATTTCTCATGTACTGTATATAGCTACACGTAAATGTCTATTTTTGTTACTGATGCTGGTCTTTGACTTTGACATGATCTTTTTGGCACTCGCTCACAAAATAAATCAGATTCTATCATGAAAGAGACACCAGTAAATGCAAATGTTCTTTGCTACTGTATCGGCCTATGGTCTGTGATCAGCATGGCTTTGGAAAATCAAAAACATAGTCATACGTAGTTACCCCCTACTTCAATTAAGTCAGAATGTAATTACACAGTTCAAAATGATCAACCCCAGGCCCAATGATTGGATTTCACTAGATAGTGGATACTATTATTTGGGGATTCACGTGAGGAGACACAAAGGAAATTAGAGAGTTAGAGAATTCAAAAAATGGGTTAAAGGCAAAGGCAAGGTCTTTTTACTTTGGTTGTCCTTTTTTGGGATCCCAAATATCTCTTTTTTTTTTATTGGAAATGTTTCTCAGAAAGTGTATAACAATGCATGTGCTTCCTGTAAGAAAGGTGTGATCCTGCTGGCCCGTCAGATCTCATCTGGGAACAATATCTCCATTTCATACAGTATCTTCATACAGTAGTTTCTGTATTGCAGGGGGAGCATTGGAACTGAGCTCTAGTAGAACAGTGATTTACACAGTTGAGAAAAAACACTACAGGCTGGTTTCCCATACACGGACTAAACCTTGTTCTGGATGAACTAACGTGATCAATAGAAAACCTCCATTGAAGATTCATTTTAGTCTAGGATTAGTCTTTTTAATCTGTGTCCCGGAAACCAGCCCTTACATGTCAGGTGGTAAAATCCATCTTTGGATATGCCAAAAATCTTTGAAACTTTGCAGGTACCATAGGCCGGCCTACAGTTGTTTGAGGATACAGTACGTATCTGATATTGACCACACATAGCATTGCTTATGTCGGAGTATGCTTCAATCACCTCTAATGCAGCATGGCATGATAGAGTAGTCACACAAGTTTAACATGATCATTTTATATGATGTGATATTTCTACCGATCAAATACATTCAGCTTAAGTGCCTTTTTGAAAGGGCACAACAGTTTCACTCACATGAAGCTTAAACCAGAAAACATCTGACCCACACAAATCGATTTTTCTCATCACCAGGGCCCAGTTGTTCAAAACGTTTAATCTGGATCAGAATGATCCTGATTCTTTTTTGCTATCCAGGATCAGATCTATCGGGCTGATTTTGAGTTATATAGGGGAACGTTTTGAACAACTGGGCCCAGGTCACTAGTGTCACTTTTATCGTGTGATATTTCGATTTTGGTTTGCCATTTTGTTTCATTATTTAGTTCCCTACATAGATATCTGGATACCAGGACACAGTGCAGGAGTTCTGTAGTAGTTCTGACACATTTTTCCAGTATTAGAAGGCTTGGGATCAAAATAATTATGTGCAATTGAATGTTTGTACAGCACCTGTGTTGAGTCCACTTTCATAAACGTGTTTGTGATTCCGTTTCTTGATCTGCCAAAAAATGACAGATGACAACAACAACACATTACCGTATACTTCCAGACAGCCAAGTTGCTAGGTTGTTCTGATATACTAATGCTTGACAACAGACTGTAACAAACAATACAGAGTTATTCTGTATAATTATTCTGTTATCACAGTAGCCAGATGGATTGAGGACAAATCTTGATGTACTTGTTACATTATTATGCTATTGATGTCAGCTGTTACACAGGTGAGCTTTTTCACTGTTGAGTTTTCACAATGTTAAAGGTCGACTCAGCAAAATGACATGATTAACATCCAACTGACATCTTACCGTTTTCCTGTGTTTGATTCTTGGCTGAGCAAATGACAACAGGTGTCCGAATCACCCCTTTCTCACAATTGGTTGTCAACTGATTGGATTCTGTCGGTTATGAAGACTATCATAGATTGAAGGCTCTAGCTGGAGTGGGACTAGAAAATATTTTTATTTATTTATTTATTGAAGCATATAAGGCAACTTAAACTTAATTTGTATTCCTTGCACCTTTTGAAGTTTATCCCTTGGCTGGTGAACATGTTTTGCAGATTCCATAGCTGTCCCAGGCATACCAAGGCTGCACCTGGGAAGGTTTAAATACAATGCGCTGCTTGGCCAGTGTACTTGTCACTTTGCGTGAATCCTATCTTGCATATTGCATTATTTGTTGTAATGCTATGCTGTATTGTGCTGATAGTAAGTCATGTATATTTTATGTTTTTTATAACAAGGTACAAATACAGTTTGCCTTAGTCTGTATGAAATAATCTGTCTCAGTTGTCATTTTTCCTTTTCTGGGCTTGAGTAATGTCAGTATTGATTGCATACAATGTTTATACAATGCATACATGCCTATTGTTGAGTCAGATAGGACAACTGCTTGAAATGGGCTACTTCTATCATCAACAAGAGCTCTATTCCATCAGAACACAAGTCTGCAAAACAACAAATGAACCACGGTTCAAAACCACGGGCCAAAATTATCAGTTTCTCTGATTTTACTATCTATAGGCATAGTTACGTCCATATATATTTGGACTCAAAATGTTAACCAAAACACATACAAGTTACAGTTACAGAATAAGGGCTTGAAGAGCAGCCTCTCAGCTTTAATTTAAGGGTATTCACATACAAATTGGAGGGTTTAGGAATTACAGCTCTATGTAGTCCCCTTTTTTTCAAGGGACCACAAGTAATTGGACAATTGACTCAAAAGCTGTTTCATGGACAGGTGTGAGCTATTCCTTTGTTTTTTCTTTATCAATTAAGCAGGTACAAGGTCTGAGTTGATTCCAAGTCTGCGTTTGTATTTGGAAGCTGTTGTTGTGAACACACAACATGCTCTCAAAGGAGCTCTCAAAGCAAGTGAAACAGACTGCAAATGCTATGCTGCAAAAACAAAGCAAATCCATCAGAGAGATAGCGGGAACATTAGGAGTGGCCAGATCCACAGAAGACAACTGTGGTGGATGATCTCAGGGTTAGGGTTTACATGGTAAAGAAAAACCCTTCACAACATCCAGCCCAGTGAAGAACAGTCTACAGGAGGTAGGCACAATCCTCTGAGTTGGGGAACATTGTCACAGCAGAAGTTTTCTTCCAACCTCGTATGTGGCTTGATTCCTGCGTCCTTCACAGAGGGCAAATCTGCCTGATTCCAGTCTTGAATCACCCCCAGATCATCACCGATCCTCCAACAAATTCACAGTGGGTGCGAGACACTGGCTTGTAGGCCTCTCCAGGTCTCCATCTAACCATTAGACGACCAGGTGTTGGGCAATGCTGAAGAATCTACTCATCAGAGAAGAACTGGAGACCTTACTCCAATCCTCTACGGTTCAATCCTTATGGTCTTTTGCAAACCTCAGCCTGGCTCTTCTTTGCTTCTCATTGATGAAGGGCTTTTTTCTAGCTTTGCAAGACTTCAGCCCTGCCACTAGGAGCCTGTTTTGAACCATCCTTGCCATGCACTTCACCTCAGCTGCCATTTGCTATTCTTTTTGTAGGTCACTTGATCATGGTCACCTGATGTCATCCTACACACACCCAGCCATCACCTTGTCTTGAGATGTCTTAAGATGTCTTAATTAACCAAAATAAGACATTTTGTCTGTCAAGATGTCTTAAGTCGTCTTAAGACCTAACCTGAAGACATGCACTCATGCACTCACTTAAGACATGGAGCATAAGAGCCATATTTTCTGTGTCTTGAAGACACAGAACATCTTGAGATGTCTTAAGACAGTCAGGCGATCTTGTTCCAATTGGAATAATTCAAGTATAATAATGAATTATCCTATTATATATTTTACATTATGAATTAGTTAATAATAATTCAATTGGTGTGTCCCAGGACAAAAAATGCATGTCATGTGGATAAAAGGTATTAACTGTGAAGTTTAAGTGTTTTCAACACGATGAGCATAAACAACGAGTGACATCTCTGGGAAGTTGATAAAACATTTAATACAGTACAATTAAATAGAAAAGTACAAAATAGTTTAATACAAGTAAATACAGTGTATTAAATATGAAAACAAGTAAATAGTATAATACATATTAATTAAATAAATAAATATATATCAAATATATTATATTATTAAATATATTAAATTATTATATACAATTTCATTTTTATCTTTTTAAATATGTAACAAATCATTAAATATTAAAACAAGTAAATAGTATAATAAATATTAATTAAATAAATAGAATAAATATATAACAAATATATTATATTATTAAATATATTAAATTATTACGGTATATACAATTTCATTTTTATAAAATATGGGAGGGAACGGGAGGGAACTGAACGAGTCATGCCACAGCATGACAGCCGTTTATGTAACAAATAATAAAAAAACTGTACAAAAATCTAAGTAAAATCATAAATCATTGTCTTTAACAGCGTTAACTGCTGCGGTCTGTGCATCTTTATCACTTTGCACTGCCTTGTGCCACGCCAACAGAAAAACGTCTGTCATGCTGTGGCACGACTCATTCAGTTCCCTCCCGTTCCCTCCCACATGCTTGAAAGCAAGCTTGGTGGCTCTCTGAACCAAATTTTTCACTTCAGCCTCTGTGGAGGTTGGCAGGATCTTCCTCTCGGCCCGTTTCTTGAGAGCATTGAACATGCTGTATCTGCAATCGAAAAAATACAGATATTAATGACTTGAATGTTTCCTCAAAGTGGTGTGAAACGGTGTGCAATGGGCTTTGAAGTAGATTTTCTCTTGTTTGGTGAGACTATAGTGCGGAGGCTACTCTGCCCTCGCAGTTAAAAGACGGCTTCACCCATTTTCAACCAGCTTTCTATCATTACATTTTAGGTTTTAAATGGGTAATAATAATAATGTTATACACACTAGCTGTGCTCTGGTCCAATCAGAGTGGCCTGTGGGTGCTCTGCTCTGGTCCAATAAGAGGCATGGGGAGTGGCCTTGGAAAGCATTCTGGGTGTTGTATTTTTTTTTGTATTTTTTCTGCCATTTCTGTAAAAGGGCATTTTGCCACGCTTTTACTCTGATATCTGGTCAGGCTGAGGCATACGATAACATTTCCGATTCCATTTTGTTATCGGTTCTCAACTGGAACTGGTTCTCGATTTCCATCCCTATCCAGGGGTATGGTACTTTTCTTTTGTTCTTGTAAGACTCACACAGTATCTCAGATGCCCCAGATACATTTTTAAAATGTAAATTAAGTAATACAACAAGTGCCATCAACGTGTGTTGGCTCCCCACAAACTTTGTGGGGAACCAAAACACATAAAGTATACCTGTAATTTATGAACCATTTGTTCACTGTCCTCATCTGCACTCCCTCCACAAGCAACTGTCTCTTTTCTTCAATTGAGGGATAGCGTCTCTTCAGGAAAAGAGCTTTGCTCTTTTTAAGAGCCCTCTTCTGGCCCCCTTCACTGCTGGAGCCTAGAAAAAGAAAAAAAACAAGACAGTCTAATAAACGTCATGGCATATCCCAGACAAAGTCAAGAGAAAATGTATTCTAATAGTATTGTTTAATTATTTGTTTTACTTGTCATCCTGCTTGATGTCCCTTGGTGCCGGTGGCATGAGCATGTACATGCCTGGCAAGGACAGCAGGCCCCATCTCTCTCTCCAACTGATGACCCTGTAGTATGAAATACATAAATCTGGAGCACTGTCCCACATGGATCTCCTCATGTACTGGATTTTCTATAACATTTATTCAACAACCTTATTTTACACAACAAACTACATTAACACAGATGGAGTAAACACTACAATAGTAGAAATTGTAGAATTTAGTCCGACACAAAGGACCAGGTTTGCGTTCACAAAATGCTCTTCTCCACCTTTGTATATATTTTTATCACACACCTCTGACGATTCTCCCTCTGCTCTGGCCGAATCTGCTCATGTTTGGAACAAGGAGTCGTCCTCTCCTCTCGTCCTCTCTCCTCTCCTCTCCAGAAACATCTGCTTCTGTATGACACAGTGACAGGTGAGTTTTTAATTATAAGGGTAAGGGAGAAAGCTTAGTTCTGTATGATGCTTCATTTATTACAGCAAAACGATGCCTGTCTAGCTAGTTGTAGATTAGGCTAATTTAGCTAACAAGCTAGTTAGTAAGCTAGCTTGTACTAACCTTGACTGCCGCTGCTGCTCAAATTTCCGTAGCGTCGCGGCATCTTCTCCTCAGACTGTTGTTCTCTTATTCTTAGGGGGGGAGTGTTGTCCGAGCGATCCGAACGAGTCCGACGCATTATATAGGCTACAAATGTTATATTTATCTAGAGCAAAACTATCTCTATGGTGCTGCACCGAAGCTCGGATAATGTATCACAAAAACTAAATAAACAGGAACAGAGTTGCGCGCGAGCTAATCTGAGTAATTCCCGCCTCTCGCTGGTGCGCGACCTATGAGCGAGCCTGCACTGATTATCAACAGCTGTTGACGTCACCAGTTCCCATAACCAACAACTGTTGAGGGTGAGTTATTATTGATATCATTATTATATATATTATTTTTCTTACAGGATTTTGCATCAAAACAGTGTGGTTTGATTAGATATTAATTCATATTAACATATTAACTCATATTAACACCATTTAGCAGAAGTAAGTACATTTTGGTATCATATTTTCTTTAAGATATGGAAAGCAGATGTTGCAAACCGTGCCAACATTCATTGTGGCTATCACACTGGAGAGCAAACAGATGTGCTGGGCCACCCCATGATTGGAGACTGCAACCGCTTTGAACGATACCACCACAGGGTCAAGGACATGGTTAAATGTAACTACACATACAGTATTTAATTTGCAAGGCCATATAGGTGCTTAAAGCTAATTGTTTTATATGAATGTTGTACTTCAGTCATCACTCACAAGAATGGTGTTAGTATGGAGAAGACCATGGTCAAGAGGATTGCAGTCTTTGATTCCATCACCCCATTGTCAGCACCCAATCATGTGGCAGACAATACACCTGTACACGGGCTGCCAGGCTATGCCCCTGTATACAGAGCATCTGGTTCAGTCGCATTAGTGTCGGCCACTGATCTTCGGCAAAGACGAGGGCTTGGTAGGAACATCTACTTCAAAATGTGTTTATTTACTTAAGTAACTGTATTATCTGTATTTATCATGTACAGTATTATTTCCTGCATGTCAGTTATACCAAAGATATCTAGAATGTTGGTACCAAAATATAACTCGTTCCAAAACAGGCTTAAGGCAGCATGGAAACGAGGTGTTGCCAGAGCTGTCAAAACTACAGGTGTCAAAAAATATGCGGCAACCTGATCTAATGGAGAGGATGGAGAATAGAATCCTGACACAGGAACAGGTCTTCCTCGGACCAAAGGTATGGTAGGGTGGGGTTGATCATAAATGTATTAATTATTTCAATACAATATTTAATACAATTAATTATCAAATAAGTCACCATTAACTTCTTGTAAGAGAGCATTCTTTGAATCATATGCATGCTGTTTTATTTCCTAGGTTTGGAAAAGGGGAAAGCCTGTCATCCAAAATATCGACAACCCTCTTGCTGGGCAAGCAGCACAGAGACACACTAAATATCAGAATGCAACATTGTCCCCTGAAACATACAAGTATATTATATCAATGTGTTTCTATGCAGTATCAATAGCATCTAATTTAGATTTTTTTTATTTTAGTTGTTTATCTAAAGAAAATAATATTTTAAAATAATGAATTATCTAAAATAATAAATTAAAAACAATCTAAATGATATGCTATTATCAATAGCATACCCCTTTTATAATTAGCATACTGAATTTCATTCTCAGATTTGATATAAAGAGGCGGTCATCCCAATCAGTGGAGAGGTTGTTTTCGCTCTCTGCTGGTCTGTAGCTTTGTTGTCCCCAATGTCTGCTGCTTGACCGTTCTTATGAACCGCCATCTTTGAGATTTTAAGGATGGAAGCAACCTGACGCTCACTGTATCCATCTACCAGTAAAGCCAGAATTGAACCGTTCTTTTCCTCACTCAAAACGTTTCTTTCCAACTCATTGGCATGGTCAGTAGTTAGGTACGATTAGCACTGTTTTTGCCTTACAGATGGTTCTATTGCAAGAGGATAGTGATGACCACAACACTGGTTTTTATACTTTTCCTTGTTAAATAAGATTCGGTTCAGGTGATCACCTAGTTAGTACCTCGCAAGGTATTCATTCCCTTTCACTTTGTCCACATTTTGTTGTGGTTTAGCCTCAATTTAAAATGGATGAAATTTAAATAATTTGCCATCAATCCACACACAATACCCCAGAATGACAAAGCGAAACCACTTTCTTTGAAAGTTTTTTCGAAACCTCAAACTGACCCTAACCTTAACCCTAAACATAACCAAACCGTTAACCTGGAAATTCTCTATCGGTTTGCTGGTAAGCCAGGTCCCCCTTAGTTTTAATGTGTCCCCTTCCCTCCACTGCATGAACTGTTTTGAGTAAACAGTGCCTTACCTGCATTAAAGGGACTCAGACAATAACAAAGTGTTCTCCCTCCCACTTTTTGGGGGGTAAACAGGTTAGGGACATGTCTGGAGAAATGGAACCACTTTAAATGTCATAGACAGAGCTATAGACCAAACATGAGATCAAAGACTTTTTATTATTTTATTTTTTTTCAGAAACGCAAAATACAATTACACATTCACACCATATTAAAGGGAGTGCAGGGTCTGGATCGCTGCCTAGTTCACACCCTCCATAGCTCCCACACCCAAACCCACCACAGAGTGTATTTTGTGTAAGCAACTAAGTGTTTGTGTGTTCCAACAAAACAAGATAAACCAACCAACTAGACAAAAACAAAACAAACAAGAAACCCACAAACGTCAAGCCCACACGGACAAAGACCCCAACAATCACAGGAACAATTTCAGTCATATCATGGCAATAGATTCTATTAACAAATAAAAATAAAACCCAATTATTTTGCCCTAGAAGCCCTGAACTCTATAAGAGGCTGTCAAATGTTGTTGAAGTCCTCAGGTTTACCTTTGATGTCATAACAGATGTTAACTAATGGTATTTTACTTATTTCCTTTGACCAAAAATATAATATCTGGTTGTTTGATTTCCAGTTTATTTCTATACATTGTATTGCCACTGTTAAGACCATATCAATATATCTTTTCTATTTTCATGAAATGTTTTGAAGCTATAGTCCTCCTCTATACTTAATTATTCTCTTGGAATCATTTATTCTATCTAATTTTATACTGTTTATGTTGGACTTTCACCATGTTCACCTTGCCCCAACACTGCGTTTTGATGTTTGGTCTTGTAATCTGTCTCTAGAGAAGAACACTATTATTACTAGGCTACTATTATATTATTATTATTATTATTATTATTATTATTATTATTATTATTAGTAGTAGTAGTAGTAGTAGTAGTAGTAGTAGTAGTATTATTATAATATACTGTAATACAATAAATACAGTTGAATCACTGACTTCCTCTCAAATATTTAACTTAACTTCAATTTGTGAAAAATAAATACATATATATATATATGCTGTCATGACCGCCACATCAAACAATTATACATATAATATATTATACTACTATAACAATTATATTACTAGTAAGAGAGTTGTATTGCATGTCATTACCAAACAAGCTGTAGTTTGATAATGTTTATAAAGAATACATATACATATTAAATATAACATAGTTATAGGTATATTCTATATAATATAGAGTCAATGGCTATATATCATTAATTCAGTAAAACAATTGATGTACCAATCTCAGATTGCCCCTTTAAGCAGGTAAATCAAGGAGTAAATGGGGGTCAGATTAATAATAAATGCAGGTAAAGATTGTGTGGCAGTTCTCTCTGTAAACGGGGTTCATGAAAAGCCCACGTGCAGAATGAACACTCGGTACTACATTATATCTAGTGAACAACAAACAATGATGATCAGTGATCAACAATACACAACGTGTATGTGTACTTTCAACAAAGTACACTAGATGTATTAACGTTAAATAGCACACTCGCACCGCCAGAGGCGCACTGTTAGCTCTCCCAAGCTCCACCCCTCGACTAGTGAGCCTCTCCTGATCTCTCCCCTCAGATCTGCCTCAGACAGACACACAGAGCCGCTGCAGAGCCAGAGGCCGGAGTCCGTGTTGTCACAGGAGGAACCCCGAGGCACGTCCTTGACTTGAAGACACTCCGGAAAAGGTGGGAATACAACTTTGTAAAGTAATGTTCATGTTTGGTTTTAATGCTTGTCCAAGTAAGCTAACAAGCAATACCGTACATTCATTTTAGACCGAAAATACCCCGATTTTAGTAGCAAGCTAGCCCCAATTGGTCCAGTCGTATTGTTCACATAGTTATCAGTATGAGATTGAGAACTACTATAATGTGAATATTAACAAGTTGGCCTAAGTAGCTAGCTACATTTTCCAGCTAACTAGTTAAATTCCCGTGGTTAACACGAAAGTATGTTCACGTTGTTTAGCTAATTAGATATTTAAGCAACCGTTATGTATTAGCCAGTTAGCTATAGTAGCTGCCAACCACCTTTGAACAGAAATGATTTATTGCTTTTAACGCGCTCTCGTGCTCCACGGTGTCGTTCCTCGAGGGAGGAGGGTTTCATTGATCTGCATGAAGCGCGAGCGCCTTGCACTGTTATTGTTGACGTCATGGGTTGTCAGATACCTGTCTGCCAGATACGCTCACTGACCACTTTATTAGGAACACCTGTACACCTTCTCATTCATGGATGTGGTGTAATGATGGTGTGGAGAATGTTTTCTTTCTGCACACTTTGGGTGATGGGTTCAGTGTTCTTCAGTGGCCTTCCCAGTCACCGAATCTGACTCCAATAGAATTCCTTCTGGGATGGGTGGTAGAACGGGAGATTCACAGCTTGAAAGTGCACCTGCAAAATCTCATTTTCTCTCAATCATGTCATCATGGAGCAAAGGGACACCCTACCCAGTATTAGAATAGTGTTCCTAATAAAGTGTTCTGTGAGTGTATCTTCAGGTTGTGTTTAAGCCACTATTGTGTGTTTAAGCCTTCTAAATGCTAGAAGGAAAATTCATTGTAAAGCCACAGGTGAATTGTTTCCTAGTCTCACCAAGTCAGACTCTCAATTGTTTCCCTACTTTGAAGGACATGAAATAGTCATGAAGTCATGGCTAATGTACAAGCTGTCCTTCCACATTGTCCACTGATGGAGATGCCTGTTGGTGCAGGTTAATCATGGTAGCAGATTAATTCATGATCCTGTCTTCAGAAACTGCTGGCTGCTCAAAAGCAAATAATCCAGCACTTTGAGGCATCACTCATCCTTGGTTAGTGAATCACACGTTTATGGCAGGTTTCCAAACTAAGGTTTTCCCCACCAGCACATGATTTGGTCGCACCAAGATTGTCACGCAACGGAAAAAGTAATTGTGTGCAAATCATCGTAGAAATTAAGTTGTCATTGCATTCAGTTAGAGAGGCCGGCTAGCAATCGGAAGGTCGCTGGTTTGATCCCCGCCTCAGGAGGGAGCTGCATGTGCCCTTGAGCAAGGCACTTAACCCCTATTGCTCCAGGGACGCCGACTATGGCTGACCCTGTGCCTAGAGCAAAAAACACCAAATTCCATTACACTATCCCCTCTGTTCAGGAGAGCGTGCCCTCTCACTTCACTATACCAAGTCCCTTACTTGCCTCTCCGTTAACCTCACGGGAATCATCCCACTTCTGACACCAATGTAGTGAACAGCGGGGTGGGGTAGCTTGCCCTAAGTGGGTATCGAACTCACAACCTTCCACTTACAAACCAGCTTCGTTAGCGACACCAAGAGTGTTAGCTAACAAGCCTTATACAGGGGTTGTTACAATCATTTTGGAACAGCAGCGATTCTGAATGTGACTTGTCAGGGTAATGAGCAACACTGTTTTGGCTGTAGTCTAGTAGACAGTTGAATGTATAATATATTATGCGTAGGATCAGTCCTATAAGGTTGCTATTAGAACGTAATGACACCGATAGGGCTGAATGGAGAGTTGTGTTATAAAAACATTATGTAGACCAGCCTGCACCTGCTGGGACTTAAATTTTCTTTACACTGCTAGCCAAGATAAAATGGTTACAAAAAGGAGCCCTGCAGTGCATCATAGCCTATATGTATTATGGTAATGTAACAATATGCATGAATCAATATGGTAAAAGAAAGCAAATCATTTTAATGGTGTATATGTGCCATTTTAGCCACCAAAACTATGTATCTAGTTGATAGTGTACTTCTACTGGTAGAAGTAGACTGACAAGTCAACATTTGCCAACAACACCCAACAGAGATGTGTCTAACCTCTGAGTGACCTCCTCTGAGTCATGTCCTCCACAGTCACGGTCAGAGGTGGGAAACACTGACCAGTCCTGTTACTGTTACTGTTACCGTCAGTGACAGCACGCTGAAATATTAATGCTTTTCATGGCTCTGCTTCCTGCTGTGGAGATGGGTCTTATTACCAACCCAATAATATGCTGATTATCAATGGGTTCCACACACACACACACACTGTAAAGGATTCAGGCACAGCGGGAGGTCGGAACTCAGTCACACACACACACACACACACACACACACACACACACACACACACACACACACACACACACACACACACACACACACACCCCACCGGAAGGCTTCAGCGTTATTTTCATGCTGGTAGCGATGAAGACGTTGAACGTTGTCTTCCACGACCACCGGAAGACTTGGGTTTGATTTGCCAAGGAGGATTGGAGAACTTCTTTGTCTTCAGATTTGACGGTTGTGGTCCTCTGTCTGTAGAGCATGGCGCTAACAACGCTTAAGTTGTGGGTTCAATTCTCGCGGGGACCATATGAAAAATGTATGCACTCACTGCATTGTAAGTCGCTTTGGATAAAAGCGTCAGTTAAATGGCATATAATACAGTATATAATACAGCATATAATAATACAGTATATAATACAGCATATAATAATACAGTATATAATACAGCATATAATAATACAGTATATAATACAGCATATAATAATACAGTATATAATACAGCATATAATAATACAGTATATAATACAGCATATAATAATACAGTATATAATACAGTATATAATAATACAGTATATAATACAGCATATAATAATACAGTATATAATACAGCATATAATAATACAGTATATAATACAGCATATAATAATACAGTATATAATACAGTATATAATAATACAGTATATAATACAGCATATAATAATACAGTATATAATACAGCATATAATAATACAGTATATAATACAGTATATAATAATACAGTATATAATACAGCATATAATAATACAGTATATAATACAGCATATAATAATACAGTATATAATACAGCATATAATAATACAGTATATAATACAGTATATAATAATACAGTATATAATACAGCATATAATAATACAGTATATAATACAGCATATAATAATACAGTATATAATACAGCATATAATAATACAGTATATAATACAGCATATAATAATACAGTATATAATACAGCATATAATAATACAGTATATAATACAGCATATAATAATAATACAGTATATAATACAGTATAAAGTCAGATGTTTGTGGAGATAAATCCTGCTTCCTCACACAGTTCCAGTTTCCACAGCCCATTAAAAAGTAGTAAATGCCGAAGCCTATCCAACTCTGATATTGAGCAGTTTTTAATAGTGATTGATTACTGGTACGACCAGTTACTGGTCCGCTTTAGTGAGAGATTGGAGAGAAAAGAGAGGGTAGGCGCACATTGAAGTCTGTGCTCCTGCTGGCCCCTAAAGTTACATTCCTCTTGTCATTGCTGTGAACAACAACATGTGATGTCATCTTTTCCATGCCAGCCAGCTCTCTGCCGAGTCTCCAAGCCAGTGCGATGAGTCAACGGACAGAGCGCCGCGGAATCCACGTGGACCAGTCGGAGTTGCTGTGCACCAAGGGCTGCGGTTACTATGGCAACGCAGCCTGGCAGGGCCTATGCTCCAAGTGCTGGAGGGAGGAGTACCAGCGCGCCCGGCAGAAGCAGATCCAGGAAGACTGGGCCTTGGCTGAGAAGTAAGGACGACTGACTTCTGTTACCTAGCTTGTTTCATGTGTAAACGCTGTGTAGTAGACTATCCGTTGGGTCACAATGTGTCACACATAATAGATTTGATTTAAAAGTGCCTTTCTCAAACTCAAGGACACTGTACAGAAAGAAAAAGAAGAGAAGCAGGACAATAAACACAAAAAACACAAAAAACTAAAAACAAGAATAGAGAAACACAAGATAAAATCATATTCAGAAAGGAAAGTGAAGAGCTCCAGCAGCTATGGAGGGTAGTGTTAGTCCAGACCCCTGCCATGGAGGGTAGTGTTAGTCCAGACCCCTGCCATGGAGGGTAGTGTTAGTCCAGACCGCTGCTATGGAGGGTAGTGTTAGTCCAGACCGCTGCTATGGAGGGTAGTGTTAGTCCAGACCGCTGCTATGGAGGGTAGTGTTAGTCCAGTCCCCTGTTATGGAGGGTAGTGTTAGTCCAGACCCCGGCCATGCTGCACCTTCACAACAACGTTCAGCCTTCTGCCCCTAGCATTGGCTAGTTGACGTCGGTGCTCCATACACACATGTACACATGGGACTTTTGTTTGTTCTACAGTTCACACATGGCCTGAAACAAAACAGGAAAACAAGCAGTTTGTCGGTTTGTTTTGAATAATGTTGTTTTATGTAAAGAAAAAAATGAAGAAAAAAATAATTGAAAACAGTGAAATTACTAATTGTTCCTCCAGGGGATCAGTAAGAGAGATCAGAAGAGAACATATTTTGAAATGTAGGCGCTTACGCGAATGTGTCCGATTAGAACGTTCTTGTTTTTTCTTCTGTGAACAGTTCTAATATGTTGTGCTCTACTTCAACACTTCCTGTCCATCTCAGGCTGCAGAGGGAGGAGGAGGCGGCCTACGCCAGCAGCCAGGGGGCCCAGGCCCCCCCCAGCCAGGCCCAGCCCCCCCCGCCCAGCCACGCCTCCCTGGCACCCTTCTCCAAGTTTGAGGAGAAGAAGACCAACGAGAAGACCCGCAAGGTGACCACCGTCAAGAAGTTCTTCAGCCCGTCTTCACGGACGGCCCCCAAGAAAGGTACGGACTAACTGAAACAAACAAACAAGGTTGAGTGCTCCACAGTTTTGTCACAAAATCACGATACTGTGTGTTAAAAGTGCCTCGGTTTAGGGAGGTCAGTTCAAAGTCAAAGTGAGTGTCGTGACGCCCACTTGACAAGGGTCCCCTGGGAGGGCTCTATAGCAGGGTGTCAACATCTTAGACCGTGATTGGGCAGCAAGGTCTTCAGTTCCCTTCAAAGTCCGCTAGAACCTATTACAGCCTGGCATATTTTGCCATGCCCTCTTTGAGCCTTATCAGTCAACCAAGCCTGCCGACAGGTACGACTTTTTTAAAAAGAGGTGCCCTTGTCCCGCCTCCCTCTCTCTTATCTCAGTGTGGAGGTATTTAGTCGACCTTCATAGAAGTGGCCGTTCATTTTGTTGTTTTGTAGCTTGTTTGTCCAGGTCCTTGCTCTCCACTTCCTCTTGTGGTAAAACGCCATTTGTTCACAAACTCAAACCGACCAACCACCTACCATCTCCACTCTCTTTTGTCTTGTTTTAATCTCATCAATCCATTACTTACTGTCAACCTGTCACCGTTGTTTGATCTGTGCATTTATTCATACATTCATTGCCATTCTCCCTCCCCCTACACCCGCTCCGTCTCATCTCCACCCCCCCCCCCCCCATTGTGTCCCTATATGCCGTATTGGCACTGTTTACCCCCCATTGCCTCCATCGCCGTGATCCCATTGCGCCCCCGGTGGCCACTCTGGTCCCTGCCTTTGGTCCGTCTCATCCTCAGCCCCCGCTGAGGGAGAGGAGAAGGTGCCAGGGAGGGACTGGAGAGGGATGTTTACCCCCCCATGGGAAATGGGCTCCCCCACTGAAGGTAACAGCTGCTGTTTAGGAGATTTAAAGCGGGATGCTGTAGTTTCCCTTTTAGCTCCTATAGATTAACCATTAGTGTCACTTTAGAGGCAGAGACTCATCTTAATATTGCCCCGAGGTAGCATTAAAGGGATATTTCAAATGAGGTTAAAAATGTCATGCCCAAATTCCTCAGAAAAGACGCAGTGACTTGATTTAAATGACATAAAGGTGATTCGGGCATGACACTTCAACCATGCTCATTTAGGTACATTGTGGTGAGTGACAGTGTCCACATAAACTGAACCAAAGTGTGGAGTGAAGTCTGAACCAAAATATGTCATTTTGTCATTTGGGTGAACTGTCCCTTTAAAATGTGTGCCAGCCCAGTCTGATTGGCTAAAAGAGCTGTGTGTCAGACTGACTGCCCTGCTCTGGTTTGCTGTGAGTTTGTCTAATCTGTGTTTTGTGAATTGTTGCGCTCTTGCATGGAACATAGACGATGCTGATCTGAGTGTTTTGTTTTTGTGTCCCAGTGTGTGTTTTGTTCTTGTGTGTGGGCGCTTGTGTGAGAGAGTACAAGAACATTCCCTTTTTCATATGTGTGTGTGTATGTGTGTGTGTATGTGTGTGTGTGTGTGTGTGTGTGTGTGTGTACACACATAGTACAAGAACGTTCCCCATTGTCATGTTGCTACTGTATGTTCATTGTTTCACTGTGCCCCCCCCCCCCCCCCCCCCGCTTATGGTCATTCTATGGCAGCCCTGGTGGCCAGACTCAGAGGTGGGTGTGTGTGTGAGTCCCTCATTTTCCTGTAGTGCACGTGGCACATAGACACCACCACAGAACAGACACAAACTGTCCCTGAGTTTTCCCTCATCTTCTATTAATGTCCACTGACCTGAAGGGAATTGACAGGTGAAAAGATTATGGCGGGAAAAATGACGATGCCCTTTCTCCAGTCAGTCTTGATGATAAGTCAAGGAGATGAAGGGGAAATAAAGTGATTTCTAGACTACTGGGACATATAGGACTACAGCCAACTGTTTCCCATGTTTTGGTAGCAGCAAACCCGAGTCTACCACTTCTTAATACCACTGTACCATCCCACAGTTCTGTGAATTAAAATGGCTGTGTTTTTCCTAGTATTGATGCAAATACTTCATAATGAGACTAACCCTAAGGTTGTTCTTGTTGTTGTTAAATACAACAACAAAAAGGTGTTAGATGATGCAGGGAATGTTGTACTTATGGAATGTTGTACATAGTGGTGCAACATCAACACTGTGTGTTTTCTTACAACTCACAGTAAAAGTAGGTCAAAAGAATAAACTTCTTTGAACCTGTGTTGCAATATTTCTCCATTGATTTAAGCAGTTTTTTAGAAATCGCTTAGCAGCAGTGTCAGTTAGTATGTTAGACCTGTCGTTGACTTTTCACAGTTTATTGAGGTGGTTCACCTCTAAAGTGAGTCAGAGTGAGAACACTATGAAGGAAGAGGTAGCCAGTGAAAGGGTAACTAGTAACAGTGTGTGTGGCGCTGCCCTCCGTGTGTCCCACCCAGAGAGCCAGGAGGGCAGGACTCCCAGCCCGTCCATCAGCCGCCAGTCCAGCATCGAGACGGACCGCGTCTCGCGAGACTTCGTCGACTTCCTGAAGAACCTCCAGAAGCCGGGCCGCGAGGTCCACAAGCAGAGCCGGGCTTTCATCGACAGCATGGGCAACAAAAAGGTCGGCCCGTTTTCAAAACACCAAACTGCTGTTTACTTATTTCAATTCCTGAACTGTTTGTGGAAGTTTTAGCTTCTTCTAATGGCAATGTAACATATCAGCAGAGATATTACAATCCTCTTGCCAACTGTAAAAGAGCTGACTTTATAATTATATCTAACTACTCACTTTATAATTATATATAACTACTCACTTTATAATTCACTATCTGGAAGTCATGTTTTTCATGTGCTTTGTTTGTGTAGCAAATGTTATTGATGGAACAGTGCTTTTAGAAAAAATGCCCTGTAGGCTAGATAGATCCATGGTTTGGTTGTAGAGAAACAACAGTGTGTATGTGTGCATGTGTGTATGTGTGCATGTGTGAATGGAATGGCGTTTTATCTTGAACATGGCCATCTGGTCCAGACACTGACTCACAAACACCTGTGACTGTTTGACCTCCTGCCCCCTCAGGACCTGGGTGCAGACGAGCTGTCAGAGTGTGTCCAGGACTTCTACCAGAACATGTCAGACCGCCTCATGACTCATTTCAAAGGTGGGTTCAAACCAGATAGCCAAACATGTCGATGTTTGAACACCTATCAGATCATGTGGTCCTGAAGTATATTGTTGATGGTGGTGACTTGTGTCCTTAGTATACATGTTCTGCTAGTGTCATCGCTTGAAGACTTGACCATTTCTTCTGTAAGAAGTTTAATTTCAAATATGTACTGTCAACATTGAAGTGGACCACCTGCAGTGGGGCCTACACAGTTCAATAGGAGGCAACAAGAGGACAAAAGGAATGACGTTGATGAGCATATTGAATTGCTCTAAATCCTCTCAAAAACCAACAACACCTTACCTCACGTCACAGCTCTTATCTTAAGGCCCTCTTTAACTGATCACATGTTTATCAGAGTGACAGCTCTGTGGAAGAAGCTGTTCTGTAGCCTGCTGGTACAGGACCTGAGGATCCTGTACTTCCTGAGTCTCCTAGATGGGAGGGGATCAAAGGTGTTACATAATGATGTAGCATAGAATGCCTCAACTAAATCACACTTTAGTTGGCCTTCTCGCGCTCATTCTAGCGCTTTTTTTTCCTTCTTCTTCTTCAGGCTCCTCAGACCGCGTAGAGCGAGTGATGGACCAGGTGGAGAAGTACATCATGACTCGTCTGTATAAGAGCGTCTTCTGCCCCGAGACCACAGACGACGAGAAGAAAGACTTGGCCACTCAGAACAGGATACGGTGAGTCAGACCACATCCCCCGTCTGGTCATAAATGTTATCTTTGTGTGTGAGGATGTTTGTTGAGGACCATCGCCTCTACCCACTCTGAAAGTCCGTAATAATGTCATAACATGCAGAAAGTAAACATAACTGTGGACACTCTGAGCAGTAACCAACTGTAAATGAAATTGAAATGTCATTAAATATAATGTAATAATTGTATGTAAATGTATTCTCCCAAAGGTTGCCAATAATAACTACTCGTTTACTTTCATTTACTGTTAATTAGTTATCACTCTGACTCTCTTTAGCAAGCACTGGTAACACTGCTGCCCATCTCCAAAAATAAGCAGCCTCTCCAGTTCTGTTTACGTTTTGCGTTCGTAGCGTATTAGTGTCTGAGTCACTGTGGGTGTTTGTGGCTGTGTGTTTACTGTCTGTTTCACTGTGTATGTCGGTCTAGGTTGTTTAAATGTCACTGTGGGTGTTCCACTGGCTGTTTGTTACAGTGGGTGTCTGTGATGTCACAGTGGGGTTGATTATGTTGGCTGTTCGGGTGCGTTTGTTAGCTGATATCCGTTGTTAGTTACCAAGTTATAGTCACAGTTGAAGAATGATGTGTTTCATCTCATGTTTTAATCAGCAATCTGGGAAACGATCGCTTCTTCAAAGAACACAAAACTGAACTGACATGTCTATCTCTGTCTAGCTGACGCCACATAAGAACCCTAGAAACAGAACCAGAACTAGATTAGATGGAGGGGTACCGTTAGCTCCTCTACTGCCGCTAGGCTGCTTGAGCTAAACAACTACAACAAGTTGTACCTATACTATGCTACAGTAGGGTGTTTGTGAGGTCACAGTGGGTGTTTATGAGGTCACAGTGGTGTCACAGTGGATGTTTGTGAGGTCACAGTGGGTGTTTGTGAGGTCACAGTGGATGTTTGTGAGGTCACAATGGGGTCACAGTGGGTGTTTGTGAGGTCACAGTGGGTGTAAGTGACTGTAATGAAGGTGTGTGTGTGTGTGCGTGCGTGTGCGTGTGGCACAGGGCCTTACACTGGGTGACCATTGAGATGCTGATGGTTCCTGTGGATGAGGAGATCCCGGAGGTGTCAGACAACGTTGTCAAAGCCATAACAGGTGAGACCTCCACTCTGTCACCCCTAACCCTAACCCCAGGTTAACCCCTAACCCCAGGTTAACCCCTAACCCCAGGTTAACCCCTAACCCTAACCCCAGGTTAACCCCTAACCCCAGGTTCACCCTTAACCCCAGGTTCACCCCTAACCCCAGGTCAACCCCTAACCCTAACCCCAGGTTCACCCTTAACCCCAGGTCAACCCCTAACCCCAGGCCATTAGGACTTATGTCATCAAAGTCATAAAGCATTTTTAACCAAACTACCGTATTTTCCGGACTATAAGTCGCACCCGAGTATAAGTCGCAGCAGGCCAAAAATGGGTCACGAAGAGGAAAAAACCACATATAAGTCGCACTGGACTATAAGTCGCATGGCTCAAGGGAACGGGCTTGGCGGAATCAGCGGGGAAAGAATACCCTGTTGAGCTTGACTCTAGTCTGGCACTGTGAAGAGACATGAGAGGATTTGTAAGCCCAGGAAGGACATAATTCACGTAAAAAATTATTTTGGAAGGTTAAGGAATACTTGTATTATCGAGTGTAAAGTCCGCTAGCTAGCGCGGGGCTAACAACATGGCGTCGCGGAGGAAAAATGAAACTTTGAACAGCCTCTAAAAGGTAATAAATGACTTTAATATCGCGAATAAAGTTCATAATAGCGTGTATAACGTTGATAATATAGTGCTTAATGTCCACATTGTCGAGTGTAACGACTATTTATCATGTATGAGGCCATGGAAAAAGATAGCTTGGTGAAAAACGGAAGTAGGTAGGATGCTACTAACAATGCAACATTGAACAGCCTCTAAAAGGTAATAAATGACTTTAATATCGTGTATAACGTTCATAATAGGATTTGTAAGCCCAGTAAGGACATAATTCACGTTAAAACTTTTTCTGAAAGGTTAAGGAATTCTTGTATTATCGAGTGTAAAGTCCGCTAGCTAGCGCGTTGCTAGCGGAGATTAGCAACATGGCGTCGCGAGAGAAAAATGAAACTTTGAACAGCCTCTAAAAGGTAATAAATGACTTTAACATCGTGTGTAACGTTCATAATAGCGTGTATAACGTTGATAATATAGTGCTTAATGTCCACATTGTCGAGTGTAACGACCATTTATCGTGTATGAGGCCATGACAAAGATAGCTTGGTGATAAACGGAAGTAGTGGGGATGACTTTGCAGTCTACAAACAATGCAACTTTGAACAGCCTCTAAAAGGTAATAAATGACTTTAATATCGTTTCTAACGTCCATAACATTGTGTATAAGGTCCATAACATAATGTTTAATGTCCACATTGTCGTGTTTAATGTCCACATTGTCGAGTATAATGGCCATTCTATCGCGTATGAAGCGCTACCGGAAGTAGCAAAATGCTACTCGCGGGTACAACATTGCAACGTTAAACAGCCTCTGGAAGGAATAAATGACTTTAATATAGTTTCTAACGTCCATAACATTGTGTATAAGGTCCATAACATCATGTTTAATGTCCACATTGTCGTGTTTAATGTCTATATTGTCGAGTATAATGGCTATTCTATCGCGTATGAGGCGCTAGCGGAAGTTACTCCTTGGTTCATGTCAGTCAGAGATTACCGTATGTCAGTTCATGTCAGTCAGAGATTATGAATTATTGATATATAAGTCGCACCTGACTATAAGTCGCAGGACCAGCCAAAGTATGAAAAAAACCGCGACTTATAGTCCGGAAAATACGGTACAACTAAGCTAAACTAGCTAACTGACTTAAACATCTGTAAACACGGTCATTAAACACTTTTGTCAAATACTGTTTCGTTGCGCGCCGCACGCTAACGTTCGGAAAACCCTATTTGCGTGTGACCGTTACAGACGTCATCGAGATGGACTCCAAGCGGGTGCCCCGCGAGAAGCTGGCGTGCATCACACGCTGCAGCAAGCACATCTTCAGCGCCATCAAGACCACCCAGGGGGAGCCGGCCTCGGCCGACGACTTCCTTCCCACCCTCATCTACATCGTGCTGAAGGCCAACCCCCCCCGCCTGCAGTCCAACATCCAGTACATCACACGCTTCTGCAACCCCAGCAGGCTGATGACCGGGGAGGATGGATACTACTTCACTAACCTGGTGGGTGGGTGGGTGGGTGGGTGGGTGGGTGGGTGGGTGTGTGTGTGTGTGTGTGAGGGGGGTGTGTGTGTGTGTGTGTGTGGGGGGGGGGTGTGTGGGGGTGTGTGTGTGGGGGGGGGGTGTGTGTGTCTGTGTCTGTGTCTGTGTCTGTGTAGGAGCTGGTCCAACTCCTAATGGACCTATCGCTAAGCCACGCCCCCTTTGAAAACTCGGACAAACAAACAACGCTTCACTGACAGTGACTGACTGACCGACCGTGACTGAATGACATTCAATGACTCACAATGACGGGAGTTGGCAAATTTCTGTTTTCTGTTTCGGGGCTTGGCTTAGAGATAGGTCCATTGATCAACCACGCACTGGAGGAACCCTGGAACACATGAATGTTATTCTGGAATACATGGATGTTATTCTGGAACACATGGATGTTATTCTGTCAATTTATAAAACTACAGCTGCAAATCAAATGTCCTCCTCCTGGCTGGAAACTTCATCTGTGAAATTATTATTTTTTTCTTCCTCTTTCAGATGTATGTATATTACCCCCTGATGTCATCATTTCTTAGTCTTTTTAACTAATTGACATGTTCACATACGTAGACACTGGTGCTGGTGATGAATGAATGAGGTTAAAAAGTCACGGCTCGCCCTCTTAACCTGTTGGTGTAGCGCTTGGATCAGTGAGGCTTGAACTGCATAACAGAGAGCTTGTTAGCTGTAACTGTTGCAAAAAGCAGATCAAAAAGCACGTCCATACAGATCTTGGTCCTAATTCTGGTCGTGCAGTTTGAACAAATCCGTCCTAATACAAAATATAGTTTAGATTAACCTTTAGATGACTGTTGAGTGAGCGTCGAGCTCCCACCGCTTTGCACTCAGGTTTGCCCTCTCTCTCTCCTCCTCCCCCTCCCTACAGTGCTGTGCTGTGGCCTTCATCGAGAAGCTGGACGCCCAGTCTCTCAACCTTGACCCGGAGGACTTTGAGCGCTACATGTCCGGCGAGGCCTCCCCTCGTCGCCCTGAGGCGGACGGCGGATGGCCCCAGGCGGACCCCTCCTCCCTCGGCCCCCCCGCCGCCTCCGGCAGCCCCGCAGTGGCCCTGGTCTACCAGAACCTGGACCTGCTCTCTGGCCTGGAGAGCCGGCAGGAGCGGGTCCTGGAGGGGGCTCGGAGCCTGCAGAGCGACCTAATCACCTGGCAGGAGAGCGTGGAGCGGGAGGTGCAGCAGATCCTGGAGAAGTACCCTCTGGAGATCCGCCCGGCCGCCCCCTCGGCCATGGACTCAGACAACGTGGAGAACGACGGGTTGCCGCCGCCCCTGCTGCCCCAGGTGTTTGCTGGGTAGGACCTCCCAGAACCCCTAGAAGCCCCCCCCCCCCCCCCCCACACACACACACACACACATCTGGACTGTCATTTGGTCTGTTTTATGATGAGATTCAGGAAGTGGCACTTGTTGGCTTCAAGTTCTCACACACACTTAGACTTTGTTCGTTCCAATGTCTTGGCTCCCAGCTCCTTCTCCTTGTTTTGAGCTACTGGCTGTGTTGACAGAGGAGCCATGACTAGACGGTGCTTATGCCTCTGTGTCCAGTGTCTCTCAGATCTGTTAACACCAAAGGGAGAGGGTCCAGGGACTGGGTCAAGGGTAACGGCCCCCTACACTCCTAGAAGACAAGGCCTTTTCAGGTCTAATGACCTCACACTAAGGCCCTGCGCTCCTCACCCTCAACATCCCCACTGCTCCAACCAGCCTCTACTGTACATTGCAGATCGCACTCCTTGATACTACAAACTACTAAATAGTAGTTAATAGTATTTTTTTTAATAATTTTGGGATTTGGGGAAACGCTGGCTTGTGCACCCTGCAGTATGAACTGTACGGAGTCCTGTGGTCTTCTGCATGTGCTTTGCTCCTAGTCGGCGTGACTCACCAGCAAGGGAACAGGCTTCTGCTCACTCATTGTACCCCAAACCAAAGGTCTCAAGCTAGCTCGCGGTAAGATTTGTCCCTGTGTTTGTTTAGTCCTTGTTTTGTCCTTTTTACAAATTGGGAAAAACACATAAGCTAACTAAAACTGCTTTTCAACTGGGATTTGTAATGCTGAAATTGATTTTTTTAAAGCTTCCACTAAGTTTCAGTATGTCTGTAGGGCATAGTAATGCACAAAGCTGCTTCCTATCAGTAGAGAAATGCCATGACTGGACATTACTGTGTTTATAATGGTTGAAACATGGTACTGGTGTGGCAAACTTAAGTATGACAATAGGGGAAATTGCTCTTATTTAACAATGTATGAAAAGGGAATGTCTTTACCCAAGCAGACATTGGGTCAGACTAGGGTCTAATGTTATTTTAATGTTATTTATGAATAACAACTCTCTACTGTTGGGTTTTAGAAGAGCCGTATTCCAGAACACTAAAACGAACACTGACTTTGAGCTGTCTAGCTGACACTGTAACTGTTGTTGTTGTTGTTATTGTTGTTGGTACACCTTCCAGAGTCAACGGGTGCTGGGTTGTTGTGCATAGTGCACACACCCACTAATGAATGACTGTAGATAAGTATCTGACTTAAATGTCATTAGCCTCATGTTAATAGACTGAAACACAAAGATGTTGTGTTTGATGGTGCACACAATGAATCACATTTCTGATGGTCCTAGAATAGCCATCTAGTCAGTAGAGAGATTACTTATTCTTCTACACTTCCTCCTTATTTGTTGTAAACATTTCCATTTTAAACTTTTACAGTTTGCAACAGGTGTTGCATGTTCTTCCTACAGAGTTCATGTCGGTACAATTTGTGAAACCTAAGACTTGACCCAAGTCACTGTGTAATGAACAGATGATCTGTACTGGTCCTGTATTGTATGTTATGAATCATGGTTGTTATCAGGAATGGTTTTAATACTGGGTTAGGATGCTGAAACATCACTCACTCCTGTTTGTCACCCAAATATATAGTCGTAAAAGGTACTCTACTTAAAACACTGTAACCAACAGTGAAGGCTAGCAACTCTCAAAATAAGAGCCGTGTAAACAAGTATGTGTGTATTATTTATGACCACTTTTAAAACGGAAGGGTTTAACACGTCGCTATTTATTATGTAAATGTATGTAACTTATAATAATACCATTGTTTTACATTATCTATTGATTGTGTATGAAATTCCATTCAATTAATAAAACCCTCAGAATCCAAATGCATCAAGAGATTGATTTTTATCTTGGTTTTTATATCCCCTTTCACAAACCCAAGGACGCTTATTGTAGCTTCCATTTTCAGTAATGATGTTTACTTGTTATGATGTTGCTTGTTTCACTAAAATGTATAGGTAATCTTTTCTGAAGTTAAAGCGAGGTACATGTGTGATGTTGACTAGTTTCACATAAGGATACAACTTCCATTGCTTTAATAACATCGTGGGACAACATCAGAGTAAATGAACAGAACAGGTATGTGCTGTAAATTACTTACTGCTGCCACCATGTGGTGGCAGTATTGTAACTGCACCAGTAGTATCTTGTTTGATGGGACCGTCACCGGACACATTGAGGTTTTCTTGTTTTCGATTACATACATTTCCAATAAATATCCAATAAAATTCTTTAAAATATATGAGCAGTTTATTTCCATGGTTGTCGGTTTCAATAAAATTGTCAGAGAAATTACAACTATTCAATTTCTGTGGTCTATAAAGAACCTCCCTGTTTACAGAAACATCTAAAAATGGTATCAATAGCTCTACCGTGAGTTATTCAATAACTCGACCATGCTTGATAATGTAGGTGTATCACTAGGTGAGCGAGTGGAGATGGGGAGGAAGTCATAATCGTACCATTCAGTCCAACAGCGACCAACAGCACTGGCACACAAACGACTCATGGTGGTTTGAGAGGAAGACCGGCTGCTCATCATGATGTCAGAGGACCCTCCTTCAAATGGGATGAGGTGTCTCTGTGGGGCTAGCCTGAATGGAAGACTTCAATTTCCTGAGGTTCACTGGGGACGTTAAAAATGGCTCATTACATTAGTCCACACATCCAGAGAAGGCAACTCTATTTCTCTCCAGGCATTCTGGATTTAGTATGTGGGTCAGTTTCTCCCTCAGGTCCAAATGAGGCAGTTCTTCCTGCTTCAGAGCACAGCGTTTTATATAAAGATTCTCCTCTGTGCACAAAGTATCTGGTTTAATGTTTCCACCTGATTTTGCACCTACATGGAGTTAAGATAGCATAGGAAGATGTCATAAGATGGTATTCATTCATTGCATTGTAATTTTGTGTAACTGATGCATTTTGTCATGTTGAGTAGCCTATACGCCAGTGAGGATTTTGTGTTGTGAACAATTCACATTTACAAATGAATTAATGAATGAATGAATGAATTAATGAATGAATGGACTGTATTGTCATTGCTACAGTACAGGTACCAAACAACGAAATTTAGGAGGGGTGGCTCCCCTGGTGTTAGGAAAGGGTAAAAAAAAACACTTTAAAAAAAATCACAAGAAGGGAAGGAGCTGGTTTACATAAATAAAGGCTATGTACACTATCCACTGTACTATACTGTACAGATAGACGATCTGTATGATCACTGTAACAATGATAAACTATAGTGTCTTGGGATATTACTGTCAACCATTCGTTTTATTTTTAATAATAATAATAATAATAATAATAATAATAATATCTTGGTTTTTATATCCCCTTTCACAAACCCAAGGACGCTTATAGCTTAGAGAGAGATTACATTTATTCTCTCTGAATGCTTGCATTTTCGTGGTGTATCTTGTATGTATGCATCAGTGATGCCAAATTGAATACAAATATCTTATAAATATAATATCTCTTCGGTGATGCAAAGCCAGAAATGGGTGTGTTGGTTGTGCCCCAACCTCCTTATCTGTTCGTCCCGTCTTCCACTCCTCTATTGATCACACTCTGTTGCCAGATTGGGAGGTTTTCTGTATTGCATTACATGTTTAGTAAAGCCCGACACGGCTTATGGTTGCTGAATGCCACTGCATCTTGGTAATAAAGAAGGCTTTATAAACCCACGACCAGTTTGTTATGCAGGGGAAGGACGAACTGAAGACGTGTGGCCTGGTTGACAGTCTTTGGTTATCCGTTTTCTGCCAATAATATATTTAGACAGTCGTTGGACTGGAAATTGTCCATCCGATCTGGCAACCCTGATCACACATTGGTGGAATCACTTTCAAAGAGCTCGCGAGAGAGGAAGGAACGGTCTCCAATGGTGACCTGCAGCGCAGCAACACTAGCCTGCATCATCATGGATGAACAACAAGCCTAGCTAGCTTGACTGCAGCCCTGCCGACGATGCCTAGAACATAACACTAGTCTCGCTAGCAACTTTGCAAATTGATCATTGAATAGTGCTTGGTTTTACGGAACGAATTTGACATTTGCTGTCAAGACATACAGGTCAGTGGCAGGCTTGGTGGATTGCTAGCTAGCTAGCCAGCCAACTGCTAGGTCAACTAATAGAAATAGTAGCTTGTTAGCTGACCAATGCTGTGTCGGTTTGTTAGCCACTAAACGCTTGAATATCCCATGTTGCATAGGTAGACAGTAGCTGTCGTGAATTAACTTGCGCACTTAATTGATGCGGTTGAGACAGACAAATAACCGACCATCTCTCTGGTCTTGATAAGAAGGTATGGTTGGTGGGTAGGTAGGTAGATGGATAGATAGTAACAGGCTTTGCTCCGTCCTCATGCAGCACAGTAGATGCATTAACCTGACACTGTTTTTGTTGTGATGTTGCCATGAATCGGGATCACATCCTGACTTTTTAAATTATTATTTATTTTTAGGATTGGATTGCAATTTCCTCCTATTTCCTAACGCTTCCAGAAAACTGAGGTGCCTGAAATGGATGAACAAAGTGTTGAGGTATGGTTTGATGCACACTGCTTGTTTACATACTACTAGTTTACACACAGTTGCCTCGGATAACGTAGACAAAGCCTGCAGATATCCTATAATGCAGATATATCTTCAAAATATTTTTGCTCCGTTATTATCCGTTATACTGTACTCTTTAAGTGAAAGATGAATCTATCTAGAGACATTGCTTTAACCAGAAAAGCCAAAGCTGACTGATGCAACCACTGTTAATACCACAGGACTCATCACTGGGACTGTTGGCCGTATGCCAGCTGCCTTGCCTGTAGATATCTGTTCCAAATACAGCTCACCTAAAGGCAGTCATTTACATTTGCTCATTAACCAACTGAAACGAGAATTGATCCATGCTTGCTTGTCCATATCTGCCCCCCCTCTGGGCTCAGTCCTCTGGGAGCTATCACAGTGGATACTGTAGTGGGTCAATTACTTTCTGCAATTTAAAAATAAATCAGTCGGAGATGTATTTTTTCGGAGTGTGAGAAAATCTTAAGTGGCACCTACACCTACACTGTTTTTCATAATGGAACCAAAGTACACCACTTTTTCCATTTGAGATGTTGTTTTTCTTGCTTTAGTTGGTCACAGCAGGCTTGCCATTTTGATGCAGTGTTTTGTTCCGGCCTTGTCTTGAGTCAAGTGAAAGAGCCCATTCTTCCTCCCTTCAGAGCATTGCGGAGGTGTTCCGGTGCTTCATCTGCATGGAGAAGCTGCGTGACGCCCGGCTCTGCCCACACTGCTCCAAACTGTGCTGCTTCAGCTGCATACGGGTGAGCCTGGCGTGAAGCGTTAGCATCAGCATAGCTCCTTATCTGAACTCTGCACACACTGTTACATTTACATTTTGGGTATTTAGCACACGCCGCTTTATTCCAAAGCAACTCACAGTCGATACATTTGACTAAGCAAGTAATTGAATCATTGAATCAGTAGCAGGAAGAGTGATCTAGCTCAGTGTTTCTCAACCCTCTCCTCGGGGTGCCCCAGCCGCTCCACATATTTGATCTGTTCCACCACCAGCACACCTGATTCAACTAATCAAGTACAAACTGATTAGTTGAATCAGGTGAGCTGATGGTGGAACAGATCAAATATGTGGTGAGGGTGGGGTGCCCCGAGGAGAGGGTTGAGAAACACTGATCTAGCTCAGGCCAGGCAGTCGTTGTGATGGAAGAAGAAAGAAATATATTTTTCTTTCTTTCTTCTCTTCTTTTCTTCACTGGAGAAACAGTACAAGGGGAAAGCAGGTGTCTCAGGAGACACAGTAGAGGGGGAAGCAGGTGTCTCAGGAGACACAGTAGAGGGGAAAGCAGGTGTCTCAGGAGACACAGTAGAGGGGGAAGCAGGTGTCTCAGGAGACACGGTATAGGGGGAAGCAGGTGTCTCAGGAGACACTGTATAGGGGGAAGCAGGTGTCTCAGGAGACACTGTATAGGGGGAAGCAGGTGTCTCAGGAGACACAGTGCTGGGGGGTAGTAGATGTCTCAGGAGGAGCAGTTAAGGTGTAGCCTAAAGAGATGGAGGTGGCGAGTGACTCTGCAGTTCTGACAGCCGTGGGAAGCTCATTCCACCAGCGGGGCGCCAGTGTAGTGAAGAGACGTGACCGGGCAGAGTGACAGGGCAGCGTGACTGCCGTGTTGGTGTAAAAACTCTTTCTTTATAACTCAATGAGTGAATCAGGCTGAAAATTGAATTGTTACTTGAAATTGAATCCACAAGGCATGTTTCGAAATGTGTCAGGCTAGAAAATAAAGGCAATGAATGGGTGCAGACTTGGACATTTTAAAAATTCTTTGGCAGAGTCAATTAAAAGCGAACTGATTTGTACAGAGTGTTACCTCCGAACGGTCATCAGTAATGCTAACCTCTGACCCCCCCCTCCTCTGTTTACAGCGCTGGTTGACGGAGCAGAGAGCCCAATGCCCACATTGCCGGTAAGCCCCCCCCGTCTTTGAACACAGCCCTCAGTATCCCCTCAGTCTGGGAGTAACACACAGCTTTGATGTCGTTTCCAAAACCACTATTCAAAATTCAGGCTTCTGAGCTGAGAGTAAACCTCAGGAATGGTGTATTGATTCCTCTTAAGTTCACAGTGAGGAGGGATAGAGTGGTGCCAGCGTCTTATCGATTCCTTACCGAGAGAAGAGTCCTGGATGTATAAACTTGGGGATCTGTATCTATTTGTTTGTGTGTGTGTGTGTGTGTGTGTGTTCAGGGCTCCTCTGCAGCTGCGGGAGCTGGTGAACTGCCGCTGGGCTGAGGAGGTGACCCAGCAGCTGGACACGCTGCAGCTCTGCAACCTCTCCAAACACGAGGAGAACGACAAGGACAAGTGAGCCCCCAGCGCGTCCCTCTCCTCTCACCTTCCCTCGCTCCCTCGTGTCCCTCCTCCTCATTCGTCATCCTAATCACCGCGATCTATATCCTCACTTTGTCCCTCTTTCTCTCTCTCCCTTGATCTGTCTACGTTCTCTCTCTCTCTCTCTCTCTCTCTCTCTCTCTGTCTCTCTCTCTCTGTCTCTGTCTCTGTCTCTCTCTGTCTCTGTCTCTGTCTCTGTCTCTGTCTCTCTCTCTCTCTCTCTCTCTCTCTCTCTCTCTCTCTCTCTCTCTCTGACATCCACTCATGTTTAAACCCCAACCTCTACTCCCTAAAAGCTAAATTTAGCCTGTACTTCTATAGGCTATATGGAGCATAAGCAACTCAGAGAACATTGTGTCCTTTTTCCGAGTTGCGAAAATTCCAAAGGCCTAGCTAGCACACTTCTAAAGGCCTGGCTAGCACACTTCTAAAGTCGGCTTCTCGAGTTTGTGTCCAGTATGATGGCTCGCCTGGGACGTTGACAAGTGTGAGTGTTTAGGTGACGTGCTTCCTCCTCCACAGGTGTGACAACCACCATGAGAAGCTGAGTGTGTTCTGCTGGACCTGTAAGAAGTGCATCTGCCACCAGTGTGCTCTGTGGGGGGGCATGGTAAGACCACTACTGTTGGGCAGTGTTCATTTGGGCTATTTTACATTTAGTCTTCGTCTTTAGACAAAGATGCACGTCGACGAAAAACCTGACAAAAGACAAGGTCTTAAAGATTTTTGTTTTTTTTAAGACCTTAAAAGGTCTTAAAAATAGACATGGGTCATTGAAAGTGGTTGAATTCCTAGATAGATAGATATATTAAAAAATGTTTTATTTAGCTCGTCAACTAGTTCTGTCTCAAACTATGCCGTGTTGGGTCCTTGAATTTGAGGGAATTGAGTCTTGAAAGGTGCTTGAATTTGATGTTTCAGAAGGTGTGGGAACCCTGTATATGTATAGTATATCACTGTTGAATGATGTCCCCTGATGTCCATGTACCCCTGGTCCCCCTCCCCTCCAGCACGGCGGCCACACCTTCAAGCCCCTGGCGGAGATCTACGAGCAGCACGTCAACAAGGTGAACGAGGAGGTGGCCAAGCTGCGCCGGCGGCTCCTGGAGCTCATCAGCCTGGTGCAGGAAGTGGTGAGGAAACCTCGCCCCTGTCAATCAACCTTACTGGTCATTTACATTCACATTTTACGCCATTTAGCAGACACCTTTACCCGAAGCGACTTGCAGCAAGTACATTTGTCTACGTAAGTGAATCATCTATCTGTCGGTCATTGCAAGAAAAAGTAATCTACACACGGGCCAGCTAGAGGAAGGAAGAATTACCCAAAATATATATATACAATTACCGTATGTACAATTATGTACAGTAGAGAAACTGTCCAGGGGGAGAGGGTTCAGGAGGGGGGTCATTGTGATTGTGTATCAGCTGTATGTTCAAGCCACGGCCCTGTAGGGACTTTGTTTTAGGTTGGCAGTTACTATACGATAGGTGTGCTGTTCATAGCTAAGCCTGTCTTCATATGAATCATCTGACTCCCAAGTCATTGAACACTGTGAAGAATTGTTGAGTTTGTGTCGATTGATTATTTCAAGAATGGGGTGACATTAGAATGAATTCAATGAGGCTTTAGTAATACTAGAGAGAGAGAGAGAATCTGTTACTGTACTCTTACAACAGCTGGGACCTCAGACCAGAACACAGAGTAATAACCTGTCCTCTACATTCAGTTTACACACCTGATTTCCAACCATAGTCATTTGATATTAAGTGCTGTTTGTAAGGAGAACCAATGACACCTCTGTCCTATCAGTCCAATTCAATCTAAGGGCTTAGGCAACATCAGCTTAAGTCATCCCAGAGAGATGAGTCATCTGTCCCGGCCGGGGGAGGACGGTGTATAGAGTATAGAAGTATATGTATAGAAGGAGGTGTATAGAGTATAGAAGTATAGAGTATAGAAGTATATGTATAGAAGGACGGTGTATAGAGCTGTTCCAATGCCCTGCTGATGTTATCCACTTTTATCCGAAGCAAGCCTGAGAACAGCTTCACGTCCCCAGCTCACGGTCGATGCAATGCTGATATTGTCCACTAGATGGTGTGTCGGTTTAGGAAATGAGCCAATTTCCCCTTCCCCTAGTGAAGGGATCAGAACGGTCATTCTGCTCTGAATTGCAGACGAAGCTACATTGTTATTCTCAACGTTGTCTGTGAAAGCCTTATGACGTACGTTGTCTGTGAAAGCCTTATGACGTACGTTGTCTGTGAAAGCCTTATGACGTACTGTGTCTGTGAAAGCCTTATGACGTACGATGTCTGTGAATTTTTTATGACGTACGTCATCCGTGAAAGCCTTATGTCGTACGTTGTCTGTGAAAGCCTTATGACGTATGTTGTCTGTGAAAGCCATATGACGTACGTTGTCTGTGAAAGCCTTATGACGTACGTTGTCTGTGAAAGCCTTATGACGTACGATGTCTGTGAAAGCCTTATGACATATGTTGTCTGTGAAAGCCTTATGACGTATGTTGTCTGTGAAAGCCATATGACGTACGTTGTCTGTGAGGCTTTCACAGACAATGTTTCAGGCTTTCACGTCATAAGGCGTTCAAGCCTTGTGACGTCCATTGTCTGTGAAAGCCTTATGACGTATGTTTTCTGTGAAAGCCTTATGACGTACGTTGTCTTTGAAAGCCTTATGACGTACGTTGTGTCGTCCATTCTTCAGGAGAGGAACGTGGAGGCGGTGCGAGGGGCGAAGGACGAGCGGGTGCGTGAGATCCGCAACGCGGTGGAGATGATGATCGCCCGCCTGGATAACCAGCTCAAGAACAAACTCATCACCCTCATGGGTACGCTCCTCACACAGCAGAAGCATTACATTACACATTTTGGGCATTTAGCAGAAAGCGACTTACTTACCCTTAAGACCACCTGGGGTGATGGGGTGATGGGGCCTTTTCAGCCGCAGCCCCGTCCCTCTGGAACGCCCTCCCCAACCACATCAGACAGGCCAACACCCTCCCAACATTTAAACAGGCCCTTAAAACCCACCTCTTCAAGCTCGCCTTCACCAGTTAACCCTCTCCCTCTCCCCTTCCCATGTGTCCCCAGCACTACCTTAATTAGGCCCCTATACTTTCTTTTACTTATTTTTGGTTTCATTTTATTATTACTTTTCAGTTTGTAAAGCGTCTTTGAGTGTCTAGAAAAGCGCTATATAAGTCAAATGTATTATTATTATTATTATTATTATTACTTAAACAAAAGTCATCTATGCTCCGGGCCTGAGGCCATTGGCAGTAAAAAAAACGCTAGAGGAAGAAACCTCTAGGAAGAATGAAGAATTACGTTTTCTCTCTAACCGTTTCCAGCGTGGACTCGTGTCGTTGAAATGCTCTTTTTTTATGTTTTCAACCACAGGCCAGAAGACCTCCCTGACTCAAGAGACTGAGCTGCTGGAGTCTCTCCTCCAGGAGGTGGAACATCAGGTGTGTGGCCACAGAGCAGCACCATGCAGCCATGCTGCCTGTTTAGAATAACCGTCTAAAAAGAGACTGTGACAGAAGGAATAGGGGGGGGGGGGGGGGGGCACACTTCAGAAATGGTTTTAGGATATAAACACAAACACAATGGTGGATGTTTTCCCGTCTACGGACCTGCCTTTAGAGGGTGTGTTTCTTGCAGGACATACTGCGTTGTCCGTTGCTTTGCCGAGGCAGGTGTATAAGCGGAGAGTGTCAAGTGAGTGTTTTTTCAGCGGTGGGTTTCTCTGCCGCAACCGCACCGCACTGCACTCTGGGTAGCGAATGAAATCTGGGGCACACCGAGGCTTCTGTGGGTGGGACTGACTCACCTTTGCTTGACCAGCAAACCCTGTGTAATTTTTCCAAATTGATTCACATTTTGGTTACGGGTTTGGTTGAGGTTAGGGGTTTGTTTTTTAGGGTTAGGGGTTTGGTTATGGTTATGGTTAGGGACAGTTTCATGTTTTAACCTCGTCGGATGCTGGTCAGGAACGGTCCCTTTAGGCTCAGCCCCCCCCACCCCTCCACCACCACCACCTCTATGGGTGCATCACAATGGTCCACTATAAAGACACATTCCTTTTCTCATCTTCATCTGCACTGGTCAGACAGGGTCAGAGCAGCAGGGCGGAGGAGGACAAGGTGCTCTCAGCTCCTGACACTTGAACAGCGGGAGGATGGGAGGTAAGGCGAGGGAGCCGGCTTAGAACGTTGGGATGCACATTGGCCGAGTGGCTTCTCTATGGAACCCTCCAGAAGCTTTGCTGTGAAAAGCAAAGAGGTCTTATGGGGTGAAAGGAGTCATTGGTTGGCCGAAGCTTGAAAATCCTTCCCATTTCACGCATCATGGGTTTCTATACTTGAAGCCCCAGCAGAGACAGAGGTTTAGTGAACATCGTGGGTTTCTGTTCTACTTGTTTGTTTGTTTTTACTTCGTTTATTGTTTTTTTTGGAGAGCATCAATTATGAATACAGCATTTATAAAAAGTAAAAAGGTACATACAGTTTACACTACAGAAAATACTTACAAAATGTAAGGACATACAAACAAAATAAAAAACATAAAAACAAAACATGACAACAAAAAAGAGAAAATAACATACCGACAAAAAATAAATAAAAATAATACAAGTTAAGGGCTTCCAGTTTCTACAGAGTCGGGAAAGGTCAAGGTCTCAGTGTAGGATAGGATAGGGTCCCATATGAGGTGAAATGTATCAATTGAACCTCTTATAGAATTATTATTTTTTTCTAAGTGGAGGAAAGATAGCAAGTCCTTCAACCAGGAGAATGAGCTTGGAGGACTAGAACTCTTCCAGTGTAATAATATGCGTCTGCGTGCAATAAGGGAGGCAAAAGCAACCACACTAGCACACTTTTTGTTAAGACTGTTCACTAAAGCTGGCATCCCAAAAATTGCTATCAAAGGGCATGGTTGTAAATCAATATTGAGAGATCTGGACATAGTGTCAAAAAAGGAAGACCAGTATTATTTTAATAATGGGCAGGAATAAAACATATGTGTATGATCAGCAGAGGAAGAAGAACACCTGTCACAAGTGTCGACCGTGCCTGGGAACGGCTTACTGAGCTTTGCTTTAGTAAAATGACTCCTATGCAAAACTTTGAACTGAATCTGAGATAAGCGAGCACATGAAGATGTAGAGTTCACCATAATAAGTGCCTTTTCCCATAATTCCTCAGTCAACATCAGCCCCAGTTCCTCTTCCCATTTGTTTTTGGTTTTTGTCAGAGGGGAAGTCTGATAATAATAATAAATTGAAAAACACATAGTAAATTAAACAGGGAGAAAAGTACAAAAGAACAGATACACTGGGTGCTCACCTCAAACAATAAACAAATTAATCAATTAGGATCCAGAGAGGAAAGAGTATTTACATAAGAAATTATAGGTTGCCATCTTTTATAGAAATTCGCTATCGAGCCTCTTAATGAATATTTCACCTTTTCTAGTGACAAAAAGGAGATCAAGTCGTTTAGCCAGGTCGTAGCAGAAGGTGGATTTGGGCTTTTCCACTGCAACAGAATACGTCTACGGGCTATGAGTGAGGAAAAGGCAACAACATCAGATTTTTTTGGATGAGACTGGCTGGTATACGGGGTACTCCAAAGATGGCTATCAAAGGGCAGGGTTCTACTGTAACCTTGAGGGCATCGCTTAGTGTCTTAGAGAAACCAGACCAGAAATCTGCTAATTTTGGACAAGAAAAAAACATTTGAGTGTGATCGGCCGGTGACGAGCCACACCTATCACAGGTGTCACCTGTACCCGGAAACAACTTACTGAGCCTGGCTTTTGTAAAATGCATCCTATGTAGGACCTTAAATTGAATCAGGCTTAGACGGGCACATGAAGTTGATGAGTTGACCCTGATTAGGGCCTCCTCCCACCAATCGTCCGTTATCTCGAGTCCAAGTTCCTCTTCCCATTTACCCCTAACCCTTGCAAGAGAGGCCACACGTGACGATGATATAATGTCATATAAAACTGAGATCATACCACGTGCCACAGGGAGAGAGAAGAGAGCACCTCAGAGACAAGAGAGCCACTGGAAGTTGAGGGAAGGATGTGAAATGGGTGCGAGCATAATTACGGGCCTGAAAATATCGGAACAGATGAGAGTGGGGCAAATTATATTTAACACGGAGATCAGTAAAGGTGGCAAATGAGCCCTCTAAATATAAATCATTGAAACAAACCAGGCCTCTGTCCTTCCACAAATTGAAAGCGGTATCTAACTTAGAGGGCAGAAACAAGTGGTTATTACTAATGGGGCTGCATGGGGTCGGGGCAGAAAGTTTGAAATGTTGCCTGAATTGTTTCCAAATTTTCAAGGAAGAGAGTAGAATTGGGTTACTAATGTATTTGGGACAACAGGAACGCAGAGGGGCACAAACCAACGCCGCCAGGGAGAATGGGCGGGAAGAACTGTCTTCCATTATGCACCAATCAAGGTTGGGCGAGTTACACCACGCATTAATTTTCTGAAGATTAGCCGCCCAATAATAACAAAAGGTTAGGCAACGCAAGGTCTCCTTCCCGTTTACTTTTCTGCAGTATTTCTCTACGTGCTCTCGGGTTCTTACCAGCCCAAATAAACTCAGAGATTATCCTGTCCAAGTTTTAAAAAAAAAAATTGGAAGGAATACAGGAAGACACTGGAAAAGAAACAAAAATCTGGGCAGAATGTTCATTTTGATAGAATTGATTCTACCCATCAGGGAAAGAGGAAGAGTTCCAGCGCCCCAAATCAGATTTAATTTCCATAACCAACTTTGCGAGATTATTTTTATGGAGAGAGGCGAGGGAATGAGCAATGTTGATGCCTAAGTAGCGGAAACTGGTGTGGGCCAGTCGGAAGGGAAGGTACCTATTGGAATTAGCTTAGCTGCCTTGTTAACACTTAATCAGCCGTGAGGTGTTAAACAGCACCAGTGAGTACAAAAAAAAATCTACCTTTGCACTCGATCAAATTTCAGGACCCTCCTTTCATGACTTTTCCTAGATATGTGCGTTCTACCACCCAGCATCTTTACATTTTCAAAATCGAGTTAGTATAAAGCGATTTTGCAGTATTTCTGTGTGTGTCTGTGTATTTGCCTTGGGATTCAGCTGCCATCTTTTTCTCCAAGGCTGCAATTCTCTTTTATATCAGCAGAGGTAGCAAGGGGGCACACACTGTGCTCAACCTTCAGGCTTCAGTGCTGAATTAGATACAGTGGATAAGACTGATATTTGTAACATAATGTGTTTATATATAGGCTATATATAGCAATAGTGATACATAAGATATGTATATGTACAGACAGTTATGAAAATGATAAACTGTACAGTATGACTTTTACAATCCCTTCAGATTTGTTGGAGCTGAGGTTTTTTTTTCACCCAAGTTCCATGCAATAGTGATAAGATATTATGATATGTGTAGCCTATGTACAGTTATGAATGATACACTGCACAGTATGTACCTATCAAGCTGTGTGGTATTACATAGGTACCACAGCAAAGTAGTTCATCAACAAATATTATATAACAAACGGATATTTATAATATTGTATATAATGTCTTTTTTGATGATTATGCCTGTACAGCGCTGTCAATTTTCAAATAATGCTATAGGCTATATATATATATATCTACCCTCCCTCCACCCCCACCCAGAGAGCTTTGGACTGTCTGGATATGAACACTTGATCTCTGCACTTTATATTTATATTAATTATGACTCTTGCACTTTGATGTTGGTTTGCACTGTCTTGTCCTGTCTTGCACCTATCCTGCTGTAAACCGTGCTCCATTGTTCCAAACCAAATTCCTAACATGTTTACATGTCATGGCAATAAAAGTCTAAAAGTCAGTTGTGATATGAAGTAGCCAACAATTCTCATGTCGACCATGATAATAATAGGCTACAACAGGGTTGTACATAGATATACGCAGATTCATATTTGGATAGTTGATTTTGGCACCATTGTATAGTAGCCAATTGCAGAGAGTATACATTATTTTGTTTGTTTACTGCACATTATAAATGAAATGAAAATAGCTGTTGTGAAAAGTGAAAATATAGTGTGTTCATGTTGCAGTGAAATCTATTTACATAGATATATCAGATGTGATATTTCTACTACAAACGAACACAGAGAGACAGATAATTCAAGTAACATTTTTATTTACTTGCAATGTTCACGTCAATTCTTCCAAGTAAAAAGTATGGTAATTAATATGAACACCAATATATATTTAAAAAAAGTAGAAAGTGAATAGGAGGTCGCCGGAGCGCTCAGCGTGGGCGCTGTCAGGTAGACAGGGCAGGAGAGGCATCAGGCCTGGCCATGGGACAGTCAGCATCCCCAGCACACCGTTGCTGGCTTGGTGCATGTGCCACAGACAAATCGTCCACATGACTGGTTACAAAGTTCTGAGTTACATACACTTGATGTTGATGGGGGAGGGTTGAATGGCTCGATCGTTTCCGATCAATGAACAATAAGATCAGGTTTCTCCCACGGTGTGTTTCTCTTGCGTGATATAGTGAAGACAGACAAGTGTGCTGTCCTCACTGTGTTCATGTTGTGCAGTGAACAAACAATTGTTGGGAGAATAAACTGTCTCTTGCCGTGAAATGTGTACATCAAATAAAATGATGTCGGCGATGATTATGCCTGTAATCATCAACGATATAACGAACGGATATTTCTGAGTGGGGCAGTCCCAGATATAGTGAAGACAGACAGGAAAGTAAGGAGAAGAAGGGAGAGAGTATTGCCAATTGATAATAAGATATTGATCATGTAGGAATAAGTGTGTTCATATGCAAACATATTCAATGGAATGTAATTAGTAGGCAATTGTTTATCACAGATGAATCCTGACAATTGATGGTTGATGCATGGGGGAGGGTCATCTTATTCTCAAGGATCTCTTTCTGATCGTTTCCGATCACCAGACTGCATGGAAGATCATAGGGGTGAAAGACCACTCATCCCTGCAGTCTATTTTTGAACAGGCTACTCTCAGACAGGCTAATAGAATTATCATGAATCCCTCCCATGTCCTACATGCAGAGTATGAACTGCTGCCCTCTGGGAGGAGGTTCAGAGTCCCCCGCGCTAGACTAAATAGATTTAAAAATTCTTTTATTCCCGTTTCTGTTAAACTTTTAAACTGCACCAGATGAATATTGAACATATCTTGCTTATCGTTTTATTTCCACTCTTGTTTTAATCAAGGCTGCCTTCTGTTTGTGTGTTAACATTCTGTATTGTCTGTTGTTCTTTGTTGGCTGCTGTGGGGTGTAAGCCCAATACAAATTTCCCAGTGATGGGACAATAAAGTGACTTTTGACTTTTGACTTGACCACACAAAGGATGCCAATTCCTCCAACAAGCCCTTCAAACAATCCCCCACCAGAAAGGTTGTACTCAGTTGTACTCAACTCTCTCAACCACGGCAGTTTCAACCACGGCAGTTTCTCGCGCCTGTCCCGTTGCAGAGTGTATTCATTATTGTGTTTGTTTGAATCCTCACTGTGTTCATGTTGTGCAGTGAACAAACAATTGTTGGGAGAATAAACTGTCTCTTGCCGTGAAATGTGTACATCAAATAAAATGATGTCGGCGATGATTATGCCTGTAATCATCAACGATATAACGAACAGATATTTCTGAGTGGGTTGAATTGATAATAAGATATTGATAATGTATTTCGCTGTCGACCAAAATCGTTTGAAATTACGTGCTTGTGCATTGAATGACACTATGTACAGCGCTGTCAATTTTCAAATAATGCAATAGGCTATATATGAATGTTCAGTTGTGATATGAAGTAGCCAACAATTCTCATGTCGACCATGATAATAATAGGCTACAACAAGGTTGTACATAGATATACGCAGATTCATATTTGGATAGTTGATTTTGGCAGCATAGTAGCCAATTGCAGAGAAACTAAAGCACTTGGTTATAAACATACTAGGCTCTGTTTCTAACAAGTAGGCACAAACAAAATCACTGTATGGGACGACTCGTTTCTAAGTTACAGGGTTGATGGCTCTCAATCAACCCCCAGGGTTGATGGCTCCCATCAACCCCCAGGGAGGGTTGATGGCTCTCAATCGTTTCCGATCATTGAACAAAGACATCGGGTTTCCCCCGCTCCACCAAGTCCCAAGGTGTGTTTCTGTAACCATTGTCTCCTCCTTGTTGCATAAAACAAATCAAGACTCGCTCCTCTTAGGAGACCACTATTTATAAATAATAATCCACAGATAGGCACAGTCACAGTGCTACATGAAAATATCTAGCCACACACCACATATCATAGCTCCGCCCTATATGTATTTATCATCATATTTCTCAATATAAAACGGAGGTACGATATATGGCAGATATGTATGGTATATTATGGCAGTTTCTGGCGCCTGTCCCGTTCTGTTGTTCAAAGAATATAATATAAAACGCATCACATGTTTGTCATTGTGTGAAAATGTTTCTGTAGCGAAGAACCTTGGTTCAATCTGGAGCTGATCAACTCCGGACGGCAATAACACGTTGTGGGTGCAATTGTGCAAGAATAACACTATTTACAGCGCTGTCTTTTATTGCTATATGTATTACTGTTATATATAAATGTGAACATTACAGATACCTGGTCAACACAGCTTGGGATTCCAAGGAAATTACTTGGAACTATGTGTGAAAGGGACAACATTGTAATATATATTACAGTTATTTTTTAATAATGCTAATCAACTTTCATTCGTTAGTAATGAAAACTCCTGCAGTCTCGATCAATCTCCTAGATGAATCTCCTCTCCACTCCGCTCTGCGCTGCGGGCAGTGGGGGACGGTGTGTTTCTGTTGCGTGTCCACGCTTCTTGCGTGACATCGCCATCTAGCGATTTTTGTGGGTCAGTACACCCTCCCCCATTGTGAATAGTGGTCGTGTGATTCCACACCTCGTCGCGCTTTAGTAGGTAAAAAAACGGCGCGCCCCTAGTGTTAATGGGGAAACACTCACTTTTGCTTATATTTAATTTGTAGCCCGAAAATGACCCAAAGGTTGTCAATATTTGTAAAATGTTGTCAATACAATTCCTCGGGTTTGTGATATAGAGCAAGAGGTCATCGGCGTAAAGAGACACGCGATGCTCTATACCCGCTCTGTAAATGCCAGTGAAGTGTGGGGACTCTGGGGAGGATTTGAGAGCAATGGAGAGCGGTTCCAACGCAAGGGCAAAAATCAGGGGTGAGATTGGGCAACCTTGACGGGTGCCTCTCGATAGGTGGAAGTAGTCAGACCTTTGAGAGTTAGTTGTCACACAGGCAGTAGGGGCAGAGTATAAAAGTTGTAGCCAGGAAATACATTTAGACCCAAAACCAAATTTCCCCAATGCAGAAAACAAATATGCCCACTCAACCCGGTCGAAGGCCTTCTCCGCGTCTAGCGATATGACCATTTCAGCAACTTGAGAGGAGCCAGGAGAAAGCACAATATTTAAAAGTCTCCTAATGTTAGACGACAATTATCGTCCTCTGACAAACCCTGTTTGATCTTCCGAAATTATGTCTGGCAAGCAAGGATCTAGACGGGAAGCCAAGACCTTGGCTAGTAGCTTAGTTTCTGAATCAAGCAAACTTATTGGTCTCCACTCTCCAGCTGCCGCACTCTTCAGGGTTTTTGCCTTTCTTGAGTATAAGCTAAATTGAAGCTTGATTTAAGGTTGGGGGGAGAAATCCTTGTTCTAGTGAGTCATTAAACATATTTAATAATAAAGGGGCGAGAACATTTCTTATAAAAATCAATCGGGAATCCGTTTGGGCCTGGCGCTTTGTTATTCTGCATTGAATTAAGACAAGTGATTATCTCCTCTAACTGCAAAGGACTATCTAAATTATTCTTGTTATTCGCATCTATGGTAGGGATATCCAAGCTGTCTAAAAAAGTATTCATTCAAAAGTATTTTGCTCTGCTGGGGGTTCAGATTTATAGAGATTAGAGTAGAAGGAAGGAGAAGACTGAATTTATTTAAGTTGGGTCAGTAGTAAGAGAGTGAGAAGAGTCATACACTTGGGATATGATGCGAGAGGCTGATTGGCGTTTGAGTTGGAGAGGCGGCTGGCTTTATCACCATATTCATAGTATGACCCTTTGGTCCTTCTTAGAAGGTGTTCTGCTTTGTCCGTAGATAGCAAGTCAAATTCAGATTGTAATTGAGCCCTTTTGGCATACAAGTCTGGACTGGGAGAGTTGGAGTATTCTCTATCTATGCTGAGAATTGAATCAATCAGCTCTTGCTGTTTTTGTTTATTTTTATTGGCCAAATGTGTGCTGTATGAGATAATCTCTCCCCGTATCACAGCTTTTAAAGTTTCCCATAACAAAGAGGGAGAAGTTGATTCTGTTTTATTGATCTCAAGGAAGACACTAAATCTCTTTGAAATAAAGTCACAGAACTCCTCATTAGCTAGTAGCCCTGTATTGAACCTCCATTGTCTATTAGTAATAGGCGAGAGAACTAAGTCTAAAATATGTGGGGCGTGATCGGAAATTACAATAGCGGAATATTCAGTGGATTTCACAGCAGGTAGAAGAGCTTTGTCTATAAAAAAATAATCAATGCGAGAGTAAACTTGATGTACCTTAGAAAAAAATGAGAAATATTTTGCGGTCGGATGGAGGAAGCGCCACGGATCTATGCGACCTGACTGACTTGTAATGGAAGACAGTGCCCTCGACATGGCAGAGGGCGTCAGTGTTTTTGGGTGTGAGCGGTCAAGCTTGGGGTCTATCACTAAATTCAGGTCCCCCCCTAAGATAAGACGATGAGTATCTAGGTTCGGGATATTAGAAAAAAGGGAGGTCATAAAATGTGGGTTGTCCCAGTTAGAGGCATAAACACTCACCAATACAACTGAGGTTTGATACAAAATACCACTAACTATAACATAGCGCCCTCCAGGGTCAGATACAATTTGTGTAGGGGAGAATTGAATACGTTTGTTTATCAAAATAGCAGCACCCCTGGATTTGCTATTTAGAGCTGAATGAAATATTTGCCCAATCCATGGTTTACGCATTCTGTTATGATCACCCATACACAGATGGGTCTCTTGAAGGAAAGCAATGTCAGTGTTAAGACCCTTAAGGTGTGAACTCTCTGGAACGCTTTACTGGACCCCCTAGCCCACGGACATTCCAACTCACCATTCTAATAGAAGAGCCATCTATTCCCCTCTGAGATATACTTAGATTAGCCATTAATCAGGTATAAAAAATATTGATGACAAGAATAACAAAATAAATAATAATAACATAAAAAGTAGAAGTGAGCAACCCAGACACATCTAAAAGATATTAAGAACATATGAAAAACCTCCCAGTATTTAACAATAAACAACACATTCCCCCAGAAACAAAAACAGAGAATAATCAACATAATCCCCAAAAAACACAAACATACATTTTGACAAAGATACAACTTGAAACCAAATAGAGAAACGTTCCCTAAACTTGTCATACACGAACAGGACGAGTTGCAGGGTTGGATTATACACAACCGATTTACCATGTAGTCGGTATTGCCCCCTGGTGGAGTGTACGCCAAATGAACAATAGTAACAGTTAACTAGAAAACCTGCGAGAATAGCAGACAGAGTTAAAGTAGGCTAGAGCAGGCGATCTCTCATAATGTTTAAACTTAAACTTAAAAATGTAAATTAAGACCAGCAAAGAAAAAGAAAATAAATGCTCCTAAGAGAGTATAAAGTCAAATGAATGAAACGGTGGCCAAGTCCAGCAGTGAAACAGAAAATAAAGACTCCTAAGAGTAGGTCAATGTCAAATGATCACCGTAACACATACCGTCTCTAGTTGTTCATGACTTGTGGATGCATTCTTGGTAAAACTGCTCTGCTTGCTCCGGAGAATCAAAAAAGTGGTCCACGCCGTTGAAGGTGATGCGCAGCCGGGCAGGGTACATCACGCCGAACCGTATGCCTTTGCTGTGTAGAGCGAGGACTTCACTGCGTTGAAGGCGGCTCTCCTCTTGGCCACAGACGCGCTAAAGTCCTCGTAAATGCTATGACCCTGGTAGACCATGTAGCGGTGTTCTTTTGCCCAGTGCAGCACTCTCTCCTTCTCAATGTAGCGATGAACAGGACGAGATCCCTGTCGGGGTTTGGGTCCGAGGCTGCGATGAGCGCGGTCGAGTTCAGGGCCATCCTCCGGTAGGGTATCCCCGACCACCTCCCTGAATAACCCCGACATGAATAGTCGCGGGTCCTTGCCTTCAAGCCCCTTGGGGAGACCAACTATTCTCAGGTTCTGGCACTTTGAGCGAGAGACCAGGTCCTCCACTGCAGCTCGGAGTGTAGTGCGCTCCTCCGCCATCGATGCCATCTTGGACCGCAGCTCCATCACTTCTTGTTCCAGGCCTGTGATGGCGTCCGAGTGGGAAGATAGGGCCGTTTCCATCTCCGTTATTGTGGAGGAGTGTATTCATAGCTTTCAGTCACATGGTTTCTTCCCTAGCAACCACCAACCTGACGGGCAAAAAGTATCATAGCAACATCGCTCAACATGGCTGCCTACTATTTAGACCACCTCACTCATGAAGAACTATCAAGATACACGACGGTGATAGGAGTGGAGGATTGACACCATTCAAATAGTGTTGGATTCCCTGTCTTCTACTCTATCCGGACACGTTGGAATTATTTTCCTAACCCCCGGAGAATCAAAGTTATTGACCTGCAAAGGGTGCCTCCTTGACCGGCTTTTCCCGTGAATAACACCGGTTATGGAGGTGGTACAAACATAAGACTATTATTGCTAAATTCACCATCAGTATACGGTCATTTTGAGCCCTTAACCACCGCGCTGACACCCCGAGAAGATATACTTTTAATATGAAACTCGTTCAACCGGGCGTTCACCGGCTGCTGGACGAAACTCCCAACTCCCGCTGTCAGCGAGGCGAGGGAATATTTATATCCGGGAATTCGCTCCTTGCTGTGTCCACGGTGATAGGAGTGGAGGATCGACTCCATTCAAATAGTGTTTGATTCCCTGTCTTCTACTCTATCCGGACACGTTGGAATTATTTTCCTAACCCCCGGAGAATCAAAGTTATTGACCTGCAAAGGGTGCCTCCTTGACCGGCTTTTCCCGTGAATAACACCGGTTATGGAGGTGGTACAAACATAAGACTATTATTGCTAAATTCACCATCAGTATACGGTCATTTTGAGCCCTTAACCACCGCGCTGACACCCCGAGAAGATATACTTTTAATATGAAACTCGATCAACCGGGCGTTCACCGGCTGCTGGACGAAACTCCCAACTCCCGCTGTCAGCGAGGTGAGGGAATATTTATATCCGGGAATTCGCTCCTTGCTGTGTCCACGGTGATAGGAGTGGAGGATCGACTCCATTCAAATAGTGTTGGATTCCCTGTCTTCTACTCTATCCGGACACGTTGGAATTATTTTCCTAACCCACGGGAAATCAAAGTTATTAACCCGCAAAAAGTGGGTTTTGCCCGTGGGTTTTGCCCGCAAAAAGTGCCTTTTGCCCGTCAGGTGGGCGTTTCCACTATGCTGTGACGTCACATGAAAGCTATGAATAGCCACGGTGGAGACCACGGAGTCCAGGGAAGACTGAATTGGGGCGAGGGCTGCGTTCAAAGAGGCGGTGAGTTCAGCAGTCATGCTTCTCCTGGATTTTTCCAGTTCGATTACCAGCAGCTCCAGCGTAAGAGGCGTGGGCTCGGACGCCATATTGTTAGCGTTAGCTATGCCTTCGCCGGAGAAAAGTGTCTTCTGCACGGTCTTTTTAATAATTTTGCAGGTTCAATGCTGACTTAGTTAAGACAGGCTTACACTAAATATAGACTTAGGGGATAGGCGTAATAAACAAAATATTTTGAAAATGTGCGGGAGGCAAACACCATGCGTCCATCCACTACATCGTTCAACCGGAAGTCTGGAATGAAAGATTTGACCAATCCAAGCCTTCCGTAATCGAGTGTGATCATTTACCCGTAAATGGGTTTCCTGGAGAAATGCAATGTCCGTTTGTAAAGTTTTGAGATGAGAGAGAACTCTAGATCTCTTAATTGGACCATTCACCCCCCTCACATTCCAACTAACAAATCTCACCGGCTGCCCTCCCACGGCACCAGGGTTTACAGTTGGGTTAGCCATTAAATACTAGCAGGAGAGCAACTGAGTGAACTGTAAAATAACCCTTTTAGAAATAAGATGACCTGACAGGGGATCAAAACTGGAGCCACATTTTTAAAATAAAATACAAAAACAGTACAAGAAAATAAAAATACATATAAAATATAATAACTGTATGTTTGTTACCAACATAAATATATTAAAAACAAAACAAAATGTAGGCCTAAGCTCGCCGTTACGAGTAGCGGGAACACTTCGTTTAACATCCGATTGGTTTGCAGAGGAGCGTGTTCCAAATATGATTAAACAATACGCCACAATAAACTGGTGATACATCCTAATATATACATACCACATGAACAGCAATCACTACTAAATATCATCAGTATTAATTATTATTAGTAACAATAAACAGAGAGCCAACTTAATGGTGGTATTTTGACTAACATCTAACCAGGCAAACATAGGGATTTCCCCCCAAAATATAACAGTAAACAGTAGAGAGGACAGTAAACTCACGTCGGTGTCCTTTAAGTTCCAAGCACATCCAAAAACATCCAACGACAGCACGGCAAAAAATAAGTTATTGGTCCCTCAAAAAGGAAAAATAGGGTGTCCTCACGTTGAAACACATGTCTATGTCAAATCAAAAGAGAATGAGGTGTAGCAGTCTCTGTACAATATGTCCAAATAAGTGCAGCAGACTTTGTAGAATATAGTCCCATCAAAAAAAAAGAATGGAGAGCTAGAGAGGGACGAACATAAAAATAAAAGTTCGGATTCGGGTGTGCCTTGCTTAGTCAACAAGAATGTTCATATGACGCGAGGTATCTTAGTTCCAAAAATAGGAACATATAGCAAGCCCTTCATGTATCAATATGTTGTTGATAAAATGCTACGGCTTGTGCTGGTGAATCCAAAAAGTGGGTAGTGCTATTGAAGGAGACCCGCAGGCGAGCTGGGTATTTGAGACCAAACCGTATCCCTTTCTTGTAGAGAGCGGACTTGATGTTATTGAAAGCGGCTTGTTTCTTCGCAGTGACCGGGCTGAAATCCTCGTAGAATTTGATGGAATGTCCCTGGTAGGAAACATCGCGGTGTTCTCTGGCCCATTGAAAAACCAGCTCCTTTTCCATGTAGCGGTGGAATCTCACTATGACGGGCCGCGGGCGCTCGCCCTGACGAGGCCTGGACCTCAGACTCCGGTGAGCGCGGTCAAGCTCTGGGGGCTCAGGGAACGAATCTGCACCCACCACCTCGCGGAACAGGGCTGACATGAACTGCCTAGCATTTTCACCCTCTATGTCCTCGGGTAAACCCACCACTCTGATGTTCTGCCGTTTGGAGCGGGATATCAGATCCTCCACTTTAGTTTGAAGCGAGTCATTCTCCGCGGTCGCGGAGGTTAGCTTCGCCTGCAGAGTGGACACATCGTTCTCCAACCCTGTGATCCTGTCACTGTGATCGGTGAGGGCAGTTTCCATGTCGCTAATGGTGGAGCTATGCGTAGACACAGTGGAGCGAATGGAATCCAAAGATGCTTTGATTGGAGCTAGAGATGTCATCAGGGAAGCTTCCAGGGATGAGGTAAGCTCTGCTGTCAAACTTTTCCGCACGCACAATGCGACTTTCCTCTACATCACTCAACCGGAAGTTCCTCTGTTCTACTTTTAAGAAAGAGTGGAGTCACAGGTTTAGTGACCATGGCTGGCCTCCTCAGAGACTGGCTAATGATGGTGTCCTGGAGTCAGCTGTCAGTCTCCTGTCAATGTCCTGTCACCATGCAGCTATGTCAATCTTCTAGGACCTTTTCCCCTGGCCCTCTTAATGGTTCATTCATATCCACTTGAATCCCCCTCTCTCTCTCTCTCTCTCTCTCTCTCTCCCCCCCCCTCCTGTTTTCTGTTTTCTTCTACATGGAATCCGTCACCACCCACTCTGGGTTCTCCATGGCTAGTGGAACTGTTTGGGGGATTGTATTGTGGCTAGTCAAATTATGTGACTGATGAGAGTAGAGGGTGTGTCTGAGCCAAGGTATGTCTGTGTGTGTCTGTGTGTGTCTGTGTGTGTCTGTGCGTGTGTGCGTGCGTGTTTCGTCCCCGACAGTTACGCTCCTGCAGCAAAAGCGAGCTGATCTCCAAGAGCCCCGAGATCCTCCTCATGTTCCAGCAAGTTCACCGCAAGCCCATGCAGTCGTTTGTCACGACGCCGGTACCCCCAGACTTCACCAGGTACCTCACCAGTGTCCCGAAACCACGGCAACAACATTCCGTAAATACTGTCATCCAAAACTTCTCCGGGGGAAGCAAGGCTCTCTCTTCAGACCCAGATATGCTTGCGCATCATCTTTTTAGATACGCGTGGATGTTAAATATATAGAGGAGTTAAATATTCAGATTTCAGAATATGGATGATTCATTATGCACACTGAGATATTTTTAGGCTTTTATAATGGTTGTTTTATGACATTGAGCTGTGTAATTATGGCAACAACCCTCCCTCTCCGTCTACAGTGAGCTGGTTCCTGCCTATGACTCAAGCACCTTTGTTCTAGCAAACTTCAGGTAAAGAATTCCTCGACGCTGCATTTTACGCATCCATTTTTGGAAATGCTAGTTTTGGTGTGTGTGTGTGTGTGTGTGTGTGTGTGTGTGCCTGCGTGGGTGGAACAACCACTTCTTCCGCCTGGTCCTACTGGCCAGCGAAGGCTACCTCAACATAGAGACAGACAGACAGGCTACCTCAACATAGAGACAGACACCCTGGTCCTCAGACAAGCTAGTCGAGGGCTGCTACCCGACACTGGAGAGAATGGCCCTTTATGTACTATTTACATGTTTTTGGTTGTGCGTGTGTGTGTGTGTGCGCGCGTGCGTGCATGCCACGTAGAATTGAGGCTGTTTTGAGAGCAAAGGGAGGCCCTCCTGTACCCAAACGTCCCCCCCCCCAAAAAAAAGTACACTAGTGCATACTTACCTGTTCAATGTTCTAGTTAATAAGATGCAATTTTGTAGCAAAAAAAGAATACAAAGGACACAATTAGGTTCAGAGCACTTTATTCTTGCTTTGCCAGGTCCTGATTTAAGTGCTTTCGCTCAAGTGTCTAATTAGCCTGTGACTAATCATGTATTACTGTCAGAATGGGAGGATTCACCACCACGAAGGCACACAGGGACACATCTGTCCATGTTAATGAGCAATTGTTCATTGTTGTTGTGACATTTTACAGAGACGACACAGTTGATGTCGGTTGTTAAATGTTTAAAAAAGAAAAGAGAAAAAAAGAAGAATCAACTCCCGATGCCCCCTGACCGGAGCATAGATGACCTTTTCCTGTTGTGCCTGATGGATAGATGATTCACGCTCTGCTAAATGGCAGAAATGTAAATGTGGATGAGTAGGTTGGTTGTACTTATGTCGTTTTTCTGTCTTGCCTGTGGGTGGTTCCCCGTGTAGCACCCTGAGGCAGAGGGCAGACCCCGTCTACAGCCCCCCTCTGCAGATCTCTGGACTCTGCTGGAGACTCAAGGTCTATCCAGTGAGTAGCTGCCTTCAACATCTGCTTGACATTTTAGTCCTCGTTCATTCTAGACACCTGATTGTAAAGGGCTATAGAAGATTTGATTTCTCTGTCTCTGTCTGTGTGTGTGTGTGTGTGTGTGTGTCTGTGTCTGTGTCTGTGTCTTTCCTTCAGGATGGCAATGGCGTGGTACGTGGTAACTACCTGTCAGTCTTCCTGGAACTCTCTGCAGGACTCCCTGAAACATCAAAGTACGATCCTGCCCTTCAACTTACATGAACTTTATTTATTTTATTTATTTTATTTTTGTTTAATTTGAACAAAGCTTAAGGTGTGTGCGTGTGCGTGCAGGTACGAGTACCGCGTAGAGATGGTTCACCAGGCCTCCAGCGACCCCACTAAGAACATCATCCGGGAGTTTGCCTCGGACTTTGAGGTGGGGGAGTGTTGGGGGTACAACCGTTTCTTCCGCCTAGACCTCCTGGCCAGCGAAGGCTACCTCAACATGCAGACAGACACCCTGGTCCTCAGGTACGCTCTCCCCAACACTGGAGAGAATGGGCCTTTATGTACTATTGACATGTTTTTGGTTGTTTACATGGAGATGCACACATTTTGCAGCTATTAGAAAACAGGATATTGCCATATACAAGTGAGGTCACTTAGTGCAGCAATGCACAACACGACATGTGAAACTCTCAACACATGTACTGTAACAAGCCCTGTGATTATACTGCGGCTATGAAAGGATATGAGATCCATGTCCATCAAATGTAAAATGTAAAAATGACATGCTTCACCTTATCCATTGGTTTCCCTCCCTGGAGGCAGACAACAGATTTCTCATCTTTCTCAGCACGTCCTCTGATTTCTCCCTCCTCTGTCTTTTCTGCAAATGAACCGCATTGGAGTGTGTCCTATTTCCATATCCAGACTTTTTAGTTGAACTCAAATGAGAGGCTATTGTGACGCGCTTTGGAATAAAATATAAGTGCAGACCATTTACCATCAAAGTTGGCGTTTGGAAGTGTTGTCATGGTTCCTGATAAGATGAATGCATTCGACTATAAGACTAGCTCAGGACACATGTTATTGCTCTAGTACCGTGGGTTGAGAGCGTGGTCTGTAAGCGGTGTATTTATTGATATATCGTGTTCTTGGATTTTCACATGACATAACGTGGACTGAGTAGGTACCAGGTGCGCTCGCCTACCTTCTTCCAGAAGTGCCGAGACCAGTACTGGTACATCAGCCAGCTGGAGTCAGCCCAGTCCAGCTACATCCAGCAGATCAACAATCTCAAAGAGGTCAGTGGGTGCTCAGAAAACACACAACAGAGAGGGTGGGGGGGTTCTAGCACAGAGATCACCTTTCATCCTCATATTCTACAGTTGACTTCAGATCTTCTGTGAAGCTTTTGGAAAACTAGCCCCAGTCTATTTGTAAAAGCGTGGGTGTAGTAGAGGTCTAGTGGATAGTGAGTTGGAACTGGTGATCAGAAGGAGTTCAAATCCCACCTGGGAACACCACCACTAGTGTGCCCTTGAGTAATCACTTCAGCCCTAAGTTACTTCAGGGAGACTGTCCCTGTAATCTCTAATTGTATGTCGCTTTGGAGAAAAGTGTCTGCTAAATGGTTCAGATGTAAATGAAAGCGTTTAGCTTAGGTACCTGTTTCTGTACTCAGTCATGCTAGCCTAGTGTATGTCAGAATTAGCCAAGAATGCTTTTATATGACCAATTTAATATTTGTATGTATACAGAAATTGACTTGGTGAGGTTGGTGCATAGGACATACAAAAACAATCATATACTGTATAAGCAAAAACATTATTTAAAAGATAATAGCTTTTAGGGTGGGGGGTTGAAGTGGAAGTCCCAGAGAAGTGGGAGTCCCAGAGTGTTTGTGAGCCCCACTGCCATGGGGGAGAAACTCTCAACACATGTACTGTAACAAGCCCTGTGATTATACTGCGGCTATGAAAGGATATGAGATCCATGTCCATCAAGACTGTTCCAGACTGTTCCAAGTGTCCAAACCGGTGTGGAGCGTCTGGGTTCTCCTTCGTAGTCGATAATGGCTTGACTGTAATGTCCCCCATCATGTGATCTCTGTGGTTAAACTCCTGCCCCCCCCTGTGTGTGTGTGTCTGTGCGCGTGTGCATGTGTTCGTGTGTGTGTGTGTGCGTGTTCTCAGAGGCTGGCCATCGAATTGTTCCGCAGGCAGAAGTCTCGTAGCTCCTCCCCTCCCGACCGGCGCCCCGGCCCCTCGGCCTCGGAGAGAGACTCCCGCCCGGGGAAGACCCCCCCAGTGGAGGACCCCGGCCGGGCCAGCGCCGTCCCAGAGCCCAAGGAAGAAGAAGAGGAGGAGGAGGAGGAGGAGGAGAAGACACAACACGATGACTCCAACGTGAGTCAGATCATCATCATCATCATCATCATCATCATCATCATCATCATCATCATCTCTGTGTGATGGTTACTTTATTGGCTCAGTGCGGTGTAGGCAGATCTGACTCCACCGTTGTAGAAGATATGGGATTGTAATAAAGGGGGGGGCACGTGTGCTCTGTTTGTACTCCCAGAGATCTAATTTAGCCACGTTCCGCCCCCACTGTGCGTCTAGACGGCGCAGGTACAGTCATTATTTTTCCATTTGTGTTGGTCTCCATCCCCGATTTTTAAATGGATGGAATTGCAAAAACAACCCAGCAGCAAGAGTCTATTGCGCGCGGGACTAAATTAGATTTCAGGGCCACAGATAAATCATTCCAAACTTTGCTTCCACTTAAAACGTCACCGGGCCTATTTGTGTGCCGTCCTCAGCGTCTGCTCAGGTGTCTGGGATGAGGCCGGGAAAAAAAACCCGGGCCGTGGACAAACCCACTCCGTCAGCAGACGGGCTCAAACTAGAAGTTTCAGCCTTCAAGTTTTTGTTGTTATGTCACAAGTGTAAGAGAGTAAAATTCTTCAAAGTCTTCCTGACATTGCAGCACAAAGACAATAAGGCAATAGGCATAATTCAAGATAAAAGAAAGCGACAATAGTACAAGACATAAGTGACAAATAAGACAGAATACCATTAGCAGTATGGAGGCAATAGGCATAATTCAAGATACAAAAGTGACAATACTAAAGGACTTAAGTGACAAATAAGACAGGATACAATTCGTAGTATCCAGACAATGAGGCAATAGGCATAATTCAAGATAAAAAAGTGACAATAGTACAGGACATAAGTGACAAATAAGACAGGATACAATTAGCAATAACATGGATAGTTCAAGTAGTAAAGTGTCTGATCTTCAGGTTTCGGTAGGTCGTAGACATGGGGTGTGCTTGGGAAAGGTGTCTGAACGTTGTATAACTGGTGGTTTCATTGGTCTGTCGTAGAGAAGGCACAGCACAGTAAACAAAGACCTGCAACAACAAGCCGTGAATATGAATACAACATTCATAATGCTGACTTTGACTTTCTGTGAGGACGTCGAATGAATGCGGTGGCCATTTGAATGACGTCCGTGGCTTTTTTACACTGCAATGTCATCTCCTACAGCTCAGGTTTGACTCTGCAATGTTAATTTTTAATTAATTTAATTTTGCCATTTAGCAGACGCTTTTAATCCAAAGCGACTTACTATTACGAATTACAGGGACATTCCCCCTGGAGTAACTGAGTAACCTTACTCAAGGGCACACTAGTAGTGGTGTGGTTTCAGGTGGGATTTGAACTCACAACCTTCCGATCACAAGTTCAACTCACTATCCACTAGACCACCACTACCCCAATGTCATCTCCTACAGCTCAGGTGTTACTCTGCAATGTCATCTCCTACAGCTCAGGTTTTACACCTCTAAGGCCTCATGTTTTGTGCAGATTTTTTTTGTTTCGTTTTTTGGTAACAAACGTCTAGACGTCACAACAAGGACAGACATGAAGTAGAAAGTAAGAAAAATAAAGTAATTAAAAGACAAAACACAACATCAAACTAAAAAGACAATTAGCAACATTTTTACACTTTTGATTATTTGCCAGTAATCAAAAGTGTGTGTGCGATGGGGGGAGGGGGGGCATTACCACCATCAACAACCACATAGATGTAAGAATTAATATATAAAATAAATAAATAGTGGCTCAAATAACTAATTAGTAACATTGTCATGGATTCATGTTTTTTGTTGTTGTTGTTTTTTGGGGGGTCAGGAGTTGTCAGACGGGGACCTGGAGGTGGACTGTCTGACGGGGGACGAGGAGGCGACCCCCCTAGACGGCAGCAGCACCTCGGGCAGCTCGACGGCCACCAGCAACACGGAGGAGAACGACATCGACGAGGAGACCATGTGAGTCACCCACCTAGTCATCGTCACAGTTATTTGAGTAATCAGTGCTTCCCTTTGGTTGGTTCTGGTAGTCCCCGGGGGGGGGCGGACACACACACACACACACACACACACACACACACCGTGGTTTCATATGTGTACGAAGAGTTTACAAATCCGACATTTGGGAGTTCTGAGCACTCATAAAACGATACACCTTAGGAAGGGAGGGGGGAAAAGGGTCACCTGCGGTGATGATAGGGAATCACACGGATCGAGCCTTTGCCTTTCACAAGGATACGATTGTCTTCGTTTTGGAGTAAAGCAACGATAAAGAACGTCTACTCCGCCGTCCGTGGAGGAAGACCGTTCTCCCGGTCGTAACGCCCCTCCCCCTCCCCACTCTCCAGGGTGCTTCCTGAAGGGTGATGCCGGGGGTTAGTTTTGAAGTGAGTCGTGAGTCTGTGGGAGGGCTAGCGGCTGGAGTTTCAGTATCTTGTGTTTCTCTCTCTCTCACTCTCTCTCTCTCTCCCACCCCCTCACTGTGAGCTCACACCCAGATGAGCCAGCAGTGAGTCATCACTGAGCCTGCCTGCCTGGGGTACAAATCACCCCTGACATGCATACAACCTCCCCTACCCCTACCCATCTCCCCTAACCCTGCCACCCCCCCTCCCCCCCTGGACATGCATACAACCTCCCCTACCCCTACCCATCTCCCCTAACCCTGCCACCCCCCCTCCCCCCCTGGACATGCATACAACCTCCCCTACCCCTAACCATCTCCCCTAACCCTGCCACCCCCCCTCCCCCCCTGGACACGCATACAATCTCCCCTAACCCTGCCACCCCCACTCCCCCCCTGGACATGCATACAACCTCCCCTACCCCTACCCATCTCCCCTAACCCTGCCACCCCCACTCCCCCCCTGGACATGCATACAACCTCCCCAACCCCTACCCCTCTCCCCTAACCCTGCCACCCCCACTCCCCCCCTGGACATGCATACAACCTCCCCTACCCCTACCCATCTCCCATAACCCTACCACCCCCCCTCCCCGTTCATTAACTCTGTGTTCTATGTGCCCATGTTATCTGTTGCTTGTTGATTCTGTGTTTTTCCATTTCTCCCATATTGTCATCTCCCATATTGAGCCTCGGAAAAGCGCTATATAAATGTAATAAATTATTATTACACTGAGGTAGCAGTAGATGGTAGAAGTAGTATTAGAATAAAGTGCCTGTGTGTGTGAGATGTGCTTCAGGGTAAGTTGTCCGTGTGCGTGGAGTGTGTTTAAGGGTTAATAGTCACTAGTCCTTAGTAGGTTTGTTCATAAGCCTGATTGTTTGGAGTCGTAGCTGAAGAAGTAACTGTTGTTTAGCCTCTGGGTCTTGGCGCCATGGTTACGGTATTCAATTCAATCATTCCCCTTTGAAGTTGTTGTCTTAGTTTCAATACAGTTTTGATTGGCCATCAACAGTTTGACACCCACACAATTTTCCTGGCTGAGCACAACAATAATTACCTCTGAATTAAATAGAATTGTAAATACACACATACCACACACACACACAATAGAGAGGCATACAGTGACAAACATACACCCAGAAATACACACAGTCTCCAGTCCCAAGCCGGACCAGAAACACTTAAATCCATGATAGTACTCTGGTTTGCTTTCAACAATGCTTCACCTCCCCCGTTCAACAGACGCTCCTAGGTGCTCTGCTGTTTCCCCGTCTATAAATATGCTCAGCCGTTGCAGTGAGTGAGAAGGGCTCTTCTGGAGCGGTGACTCACCCAGCGCTGGAGGCTGTGTTACAACAGTACAGGGCGCCGTGTTCCCCCCCGTTTTCATCCCTGTTCTCCCAGTGGGGTACGCAAAGGGATGCGCGTACTGTAACTAGTACACATGCATACCTCCATATACAGATAGACACAGGAGCATACCTCCATATACAGATAGACACAGGGGCATACACGTGTTGACACATACTGGCACGTACAAACATGAAGGCACACACACACACACACACACGACACATATAGGCTACAGGTTTGTACCCATATCCAGGTTCATACAGTACACGTTTAACCCTAACTCACGTTTAACCCCCCTCCCCCCCAGAACATCATCCCTCACCATAAACCTATTTACTTTACTCTACGGGAGAGCAGTACAGTGTCCATTTCATCAGTAGAGGAAACACTTTCCATCTAATCACCCTAAAAAGCTTTCTGGGAAAGGAGGGCCAGTTGTGTGTGATTTAGGGACCCCAGGATGGGAACACTTCCATATGGAAGACTTGGCTGAGGCCCATTTACTGGGGGGGGGGGGGGGGGGATTGGTTTGACTATAAATCTCTTGTCCAACCAATCCAAACATCTTCTGGTTTTGATATGGCTTGGTCATCTGGTGTTGTTGTTGTTCAGTAACATGCTGGTCATATGGGTGCGACTCCCCCGTGAGTACCAAGCTAAAAAGTAGCTCATAGGGCTATTGAGCTGCGTTACTTCACCAAACGTTTTGCACCTGACTTAAACCAGTGGTTCTCAACTGGTCTGGCTTTGGGACCCACATTTTCCCACAGTCATTCAGTCGCGACCCACTTTTATAGAATGAATAAATCAAAACATCGGCTAGTAAACACTTACACAATGTCATCATGACCCTTTTTTTTATTTTTTACATAGAGCACATTACTGTAGCAATAGCAAACTGATCGTTAGTGATGACTAAACTGATGAGTACCGTATTTTCCGGACTATAAGTCGCACCCGAGTATAAGTCGCAGCAGGCCAAAAATGGGTCACGAAGGGGAAAAAACCACATATAAGTCGCACTGGACTATAAGTCGCATGGTTCAAGGGAACGGGCTTGGCGGAATCAGCGGGGAAAGAAGACCCTGTTGAGCTTGACTCTAGTCTGGCACTGTGAAGAGACATGAGAGGATTTGTAAGCCCAGGAAGGACATAATTCACATTAAAACTTCTTCTGAAAGGTTAGAAATACTTAAATTATCGAGTGTAAAGCCAGGGCTAGCTAGCGCGTTGCTACAAAATGGCGTCGCGGGAGCAAGCAAACAGGATGGAACAGCCTCTGAAAGGTAATAAATGACTTTAATATCGTGTATAACGTTCATAATAGCGTGTATAACGTTCATAATATAGTGCTTAATGTCCACATTGTCGAGTGTAACGACTATTTATCGTGTATAAGGCCATGACAAAGATAGCTTGGTGAAAAACGGAAGTAGTTAGGATGAAGGGCGGCCTACAAACAATGCAACATTGAACAGCCTCTGAAAGGTAATAAATGACTTTAATATCGTGTATAACGTTCATAATATCGTGTATAAGGTCCATAATATCATGTTCAATGTCCACATTGTCGTGTTTAATGTCCACATTGTCGAGTATAATGGCTATTCTATCGCGTATGTGGCGCTAGCGGAAGTAGCAAAATAGCCTCGCGGGGGTAATTTAGCAACATAGAACAGTCTCTGGAAGGAATAAATGACTTTAATATCGTTTATAACGTCCATAACATTGTGTATAAGGTCCATAACATCATGTTTAATGTCCACATTGTCGTGTTTAATGTCCACATTGTCAAGTATAATGGCTATTCTATCGTGTATGAGGCGCTAGCGGAAGTTACTCCTTGGTTCATGTCAGTCAGAGATTACCGTATGTCAGTTCATGTCAGTCAGAGATTATGAATTATTGATATATAAGTCGCACCTGACTATAAGTCGCAGGACCAGCCAAAGTATGAAAAAAACCGCGACTTATAGTCCGGAAAATACGGTATGCATTACAGTTTAGCAACATTACAACTGCGTGCTGTTGATCTCAGTGAATATGAATAACATGAACATCATAACGGCATGTTTACACACACAATATGATAATCTCTCTGGATTATTTAGCTGCTGCGCGAATGACAGGTGACAGGCTAAATTCATGTTGCCATGGCAACGGCTAGCCTGCTGCACATCTTTCACGCACATCTGTTAAAATAAAAGTCTGACATCAAAAAAAAAAATTGTTGCACATTTCATACAACAGGGGCAATTCAACGTGCTTTACAAAGCCAAACACTACAACTAATATGGCTTCTTTAGTGTTCCATTTTCGTTTTCTTTTTTAACCACACACTCCGCGACCCCTTCAGAACGAGTCAACGACCCACTGTTGGCAGTTGAGAAACAGACTTAAACCACAGTGATGGAGAGAGCACATGAGTTGACCAGCCTTTCATTGAATTCAAGAAAAAAAACCCAAACTGTATTATTTATTTTATTATTTTCATGTGCGACCCAATCACTGCAATGATGACCATGACGCTGACCGTGAGCCGCAGCGTTCACAGCTGTGTTGGGTGTTTCTGTGTGTGTGGTTCCTCAGGTCACAGCTGTGTTGGGTGTGTCTGTGTCTGTGTGTCTGTGTGTCTGTGTGTGTGTGTGTGTGTGTGTGTGTGTGTGTGTGTGGTTCCTCAGGTCACAGCTGTGTTGGGTGTGTCTGTGTGTGTGTGTGTGGTTCCTCAGGTCACAGCTGTGTTGGGTGTGTCTGTGTCTGTGTGTCTGTGTGTGTGTGTGTGTGTGTGGTTCCTCAGGTCACAGCTGTGTTGGGTGTGTCTGTGTCTGTGTGTCTGTGTGTGTGTGTGTGTGTGTGTGGTTCCTCAGGTCACAGCTGTGTTGGGTGTGTCTGTGTGTCTGTGTGTGTGTGTGTGTGTGTGTGTGTGGTTCCTCAGGTCATAGCTGTGTTGGGTGTTTCTGTGTCTGTGTGTGTGTGTGTGTGTGTGTGTGTGTGTGTGTGTGTGTGTGTGTGTGTGTGTGTGTGTGGTTCCTCAGGTCACAGCTGTGTTGGGTGTCTGTGTGTGTGTGTGTGTGTGTGTGTGTGTTTGTGTGTGTGTGTGTGTGTGTGTGTGTGTGGTTCCTCAGGTCACAGCTGTGTTGGGTGTTTCTGTGTGTGTGGTTCCTCAGGTCGGGGGAGAATGACGTGGAGTTCAGCGGGAACCTGGAGATGGAGGAGGGAGAACTGCCTGACGATGTGGCCGGTGCAGCAGGTAACACACCTTAACTGTTTCTGACCCTCTCCTCTCATTCACTCCCTCTTCTCCCTCTCTCCCTATGATGTATGTATCTGTCTGTCAGATACAGACAGACAGAGATAGACAGATACAGACATCATAGGGAGAGAGGGAGAAGAGAGAGTCATTATGGCTAGTAAACACTTACACAATGTCATCATGACGTTTTTTTTACATCCAGTGTTTCCTCCAGGAATTTTTACAATGGTGGCGGGTGGCCGTGACCACGCGCGATTTTTTCGCGTGCACGCGCATGAAACGCGCACGCGCGCTCAAAACAACGTTTTTTTTTTTTTTTTTTTTTTTTCTAATCACAGCCAAAACTAGAGGATGGCCAAAATAAATAAATAATGAATATACAGAATATAAACTTGTGACTGACAGTCACATACACACACAAAGATCATCAGCTATAATATAATACGAAGTAGGCCTACATGAGCACAAAAGCGGCTAACGTTACTGATTAACTGTTTACTGTAGTGCAGAGAGATGGTAGTCGTAGGCGGCGTATCAAATGACAAAGCTAAACGTTTAATGAAGGACATGAACGATTGTCAACAACACACTCAAGCATGCCTGGATATTTGTAAGAACTCTCGCGAGATTTATCAGACTAAACCTGGATTTTCCCTTTAGCGATGTTGATGGAATACCCCCCGGATGTCACTACGGTGGCCTGTACACAATAACAATAATACCACAGTTCACATTTAGACCAATCAGGAGCCCTTGTGTCACGTCGTCAACTGAATGTCATTAATCTGATTTTGGATCAGCGGTTAGAGAGAGATGGGCGTGGATTTAGGTGCACTTTTAGTCAACATCCATTATAGCGCTGATCTAGGATCAGATATATTTTAATCAGCTAAAAAAAAAAAAATTTTTTTTTTTTTTTTTGGGAGAACTTTTTTTTTTTTTGGGAAATCTGAATGGTGGCGGAGGAAATTCCATCGTGGCGGCCCGCCACGATGAAATGCATGTAGAGGAAACACTGCTGTATCTGTCTGTGTCATTGGGCTTAAAAAGGATGACTCATCGCCATGTGGTTGTCTCCAGCACCGATGTGGAATGTTTTAAGCTTTTTGCATGTATTAAGACGTGTGAAAATAAATGTGTTTGCAGCTTGCTAGCAGAGGTGGATTTAAACACTGCCAAAGGCAAATGTGATGTACTGCCTCACAATACTGCAATTAACATGCATGATGTTATGGAATGTAACTTTCCTTTTAAGTTCCGGTTGATTTGGGCTTGTGCTGTATTTTGATATACTGCACCTTTCTTCTAAAGGTGATCATGTGAAATAACTTTATCCTACCATAGGATAAAAGCATCTGCTAAATGTCTAAAATTTGAAAAATGTTAAGCGGTCATTGTATGCAGACCTTAATGAGTTGTGTCAGCTGCTCTCTCATTACTGAGCCCAAGTCGCCTGACTATCTGGCCAAGCACAGACACATTGTCATTGACCAAGCTGGTGTTTTGAACATTTAAAGAAGCTACTCAGTCGTATACTCATTGTTTATCGTTCTCATTGAGCCCCCCCCCCCCCCCCCCCCCTTTGCTGTAAGGTGTATTCATTGCAGCCTCCCTTATTGTCTCCAATTCCTGTCTTTCTAGATTTTACCACTTCAACCTCCATTGACAAATGACCACTGTGACTCTGACCGTGCCTGTCTCCCTCTCCCCTCTCCGCTTTCAAGTTGGTGTTTTTAAAAGTGCATTTGTCCACTGTGTTTCCTCCTCTGCGTGGTGCTCTCAGGAGGCTCCAGCCACGGCGCCCGCGGCCCGAGGCGTGGCGGGGGCGGTTGTCTCTCCTCTTCCTCTGGCGGCAGCAACAACAGTCTGCTGGAGATCGACCCGGTCATCCTCATCCAGCTGCTGGACCTGAAGGACCGCGGCAGCGTGGAGTCACTGTGGGGGCTGCAGCCCCGCCCCCCCGCCTCCCTGCTGCACAGCCCAGGTACCACAGCCTGGCCTCTCAGCCTGTCTCACACCCTCACCACAGCCTGTCTCACACCCTCACCACAGCCTGTCTCACACCCTCACCACAGCCTGTCTCACACCCTCACCACAGCCTGTCTCACACCCTCACCACAGCCTGTCTCACACCCTCACCACAGCCTGTCTCACACCCTCACCACAGCCTGTCTCACACCCTCATCACAGCCTGTCTCACACCCTCACCACAGCCTGTCTCACACCCTCACCACAGCCTGTCTCACACCCTCACCACAGCCTGTCTCACACCCTCACCACAGCCTGTCTCACACCCTCACCACAGCCTGTCTCACACCCTCACCACAGCCTGTCTCACACCCTCACCACAGCCTGTCTCACACCCTCACCACAGCCTGTCTCACACCCTCACCACAGCCTGTCTCACACCCTCATCACAGCCTGTCTCACACCCTCACCACAGCCTGTCTCACACCCTCACCACAGCCTGTCTCACACCCTCACCACAGCCTGTCTCACACCCTCACCACAGCCTGTCTCACACCCTCACCACAGCCTGTCTCACACCCTCATCACAGCCTGTCTCACACCCTCACCACAGCCTGTCTCACACCCTCACCACAGCCTGTCTCACACCCTCACCACAGCCTGTCTCACACCCTCACCACAGCCTGTCTCACACCCTCACCACAGCCTGTCTCACACCCTCACCACAGCCTGTCTCACACCCTCACCACAGCCTGTCTCACACCCTCACCACAGCCTGTCTCACACCCTCACCACAGCCTGTCTCACACCCTCACCACAGCCTGTCTCACACCCTCATCACAGCCTGTCTCACACCCTCACCACAGCCTGTCTCACACCCTCATCACAGCCTGTCTCACACCCTCACCACAGCCTGTCTCACACCCTCACCACAGCCTGTCTCACACCCTCACCACAGCCTGTCTCACACCCTCACCACAGCCTGTCTCACCCTCACCACAGCCTGTCTCACACCCTCACCACAGCCTGTCTCACACCCTCACCACAGCCTGTCTCACACCCTCACCACAGCCTGTCTCACACCCTCCACTACACTATGACCTGTGTTACTTCCTGTTACTGCCTCAGACACTGAGTTGATGCTAAGCTAATTGATTGTATAGAGACTGGACGACCCCAGGCTAACAGAAACACACCACTGTCCCGTCTCTGTACAGTGGAACCAGGTCCTGTCTGAGGACAGTGGATCCAGGTCCAGCTGACCAGTCCAAGTCCACCTTCCACCTCTCTCTCTCTCTCTCTCTCCTTCCAGTCCAAGTCCACCTTCCACCTCTCTCTCTCTCTCTCTCTCTCTCTCTCCTTCCAGTCCAAGTCCACCTTCCATCTCTCTCTCTCTCTCCTTCCAGTCCAAGTCCACTCGAGGAAGGAGCGGGAGCGTCGGCCCCAGGCGGTGCGCCGGTCCGCCCCGGACTCCGGGGTCCTGATCCGCCTCAAGGCCCAGATGGCGGAGGTGCGCAGCAAGATGTCCGACGTCAAGTGTCAGCTGGAGGCCCGGGGCGTGGGGGAGGCCAGGACAGGGCCCTCGGGGGGGGCCGGGGGGGTGGAGCAGGGGCCCTCCCACCACCACCACCACCACCACCACCACGCAGACTCAGACCTGGGGCCGTGCCGGAAGCCCACGGACCTCAACCTGCTGCGGAAACCCCCGGGCCCTACCAGGCACTGTCGCACCGGTGAGTAAAGGGGTGTGTCCGTGTGTCCGTGTGTGCGTGCATATATTTGACATAAATATTCCATACAACATGAATCATTCAGAATTCCTCCTATAAATAGATTAGATTAGCTGATGTCACTAAATGTCAACGTCATCTAAAAAAGCTGTTGATTCTTATACGTGTCTTGTGTCGTGGCGTGTCTGTGGTTTCAGGGGGGAAGAAGGCGTCCTCTCCTCATCAGGAGGGGGCGGGGGGGGCTGGAGGAGGGCCGGGGGGACTGAGGAGGGGCGTCGGCGACTGTGGGGAGAAGGAGCTGAGCGACCACGGCCTGGCGCCCAGGGACGGCCCCTGTGGACCAGAGGGTGAGAAACGCCGGACCCTAACACCACAGACAGGGAGAACCCTGGGCCTGCAAGCTGTCAAGGCTGGTTAAGATGGGGTTATGGGTTTGGTTAGGGTCAATGTTGGTTAAAATGGGGTTAAGGGTTTGGTTGGGGTCAAGGTTGGTTAAATGGAGTTAGGTAAGGGGAAAGAAATTCAGGAAGGCAGGAAGCAAGTTTTATCCTCCACACCTTCTTCCTCAAGTAAATGATGGTCTACAGTGTCAGCACACTATCGACGGCAGACTGCACAAGTATCACCTTCCACAACATCCTCCGGCATAGGATTAATCTTACAGGAAAGATGTAGAGGCAATAATAATAATAATGATGATGTATATTATACTTTATCCATCTAAAATGTGATTATTTTTTTTGTTTTCCTCTATTTAATTACCTCATGAACCAACAAATCCTTTAGATGTGTATTCCTCTTAAACGCTGATGTCATTTGACAAAGGCTCAATCACTTCCTGCGGGTTTTTTAAAACAAGTTTTCAACCCGGAATTCAATTTGAACGAGGCAGAGGAGAAGGTGGTCACAAATGGAACAACGTTCTGTTTTTTACCTGCTCCACCTGGTCTTTGTACCTCTGTTGTATTTGGGCTTTAATAGAGCGGAGAAATGTTCTAGTGTAAAGCCTTGGTCTAAGAGCTATGAAGAGCAGTCCTATTGCCAACTCCACATCCTCAGCCCTCGTACATATTCCATTAGATCATCAGTTGGGATTCTACGATCCCCTTGTAAGTATGTTTAGGATGGTAACTTGTTTTATGTGATAAGGCGTGGGTATCTTTTGGCTTAAAGGACACTCTATTCCCCAGTCCGCATTGCTCCAGGACTCGTATTAACTCGTATTATGCTTACCATCACCAAGTTCTCCCATACTGTTATTTTGGACTAGTATAGTATGTTAATGTCAACGGTAATCAAGTGCTTTAGTTAGCGAGCCAACTTGGTGATGGTAAGTAGCTCGTGCAAACCCGGGAACGCCATTGACATGTCTGAAAAGGCACAACACGGGAATCTTAGGAAAAGGGCTTAGTTCGGCGGTGTGTGTGGTGTTATGTGTTTATAACATTAGTGCTCCACTTCCCAGTATGCACCGGGAGAATTGAGCATGCGCAGCAGTCGCAGATAAACAAATTTTCGTTTTTGTATTACCCTATTAGTATTAGGATATTATTTGATCGGTATCGGCAGATATTGCTCATTGATTATCGGTGATCGGTATCGGTGGCCAAAAAAACGGTATTGGGGCATCCCTACTGATGAGCGCATTGGTCCTCTCCCTCCCTCCCTCTCTCCCTGTGTTCCCCAGGAGCTCTGAAGCCATGCAGCTTGCACAGCTCCCCCCCCTCCCTGGGCAGCTCGGCAGCCTTCTCTGACCAGCCCTGCAGCTCCAAGCAGAAGCAGCAGCAGGAGGAGGAGGAGCAGCTGTACGGAGCCTCCGGGGTGGACCTGTTCATTTTGGGGGGTCTCAGCACCATCTCCACCTCCGCCATGACGCGCAGGACCCACCTGCTGGGGTAAGACCTTCAGAGAGACCCCAGGATGCTCCGACATCTGGTGTTGATCGGTGCTAGGGGGGGTCAATTCATCTGTTGTTGATCGGTGCTAGGGGGGGGGGTCAATTCATCTGGTGTTGATCGGTGCTAGGGGGGGGGGTCAATTCATCTGGTGTTGATCGGTGCTAGGGGGGGGGTCAATTTATCTGGTGTTGAACGGTGCTAGGGGTCATTTTTTATATGACTGGCCAGTTTATGTTTTTTTTATATGACTGGCCAGCCAGGAGTGATTGAAGTGGGGCAATGAGACGCTGTCTGCTGCTGGTAGAAGGATGAGCGACTCCGCCCAACAATCTCAGAGACTAGCGGCTCGATTCAGCCGTACCAATGAAAGTGAAGGGGTTTTTTATTAGTATTTTTTAAACAATTTCCTCTTTTAAAAACATTTTGGGACCCCCTTCTCTTGGCAAAACCTCTGATAGGGCGTTCACACTGGCAAAGAACCAACCAAGTCTGGAACCGGCCGGCGCGTTCAAACCGAAACTCAATTGGTTCGGAGCCTGAAAAGTTGGTTCGTAGCGGGAACCAGAAAATAGTGGTTCTCAAGCGCGAACCAAAACGTAGAACAGTCACGTCGTCAGTGGGTGTGTCATATTCTAGGCTGCAGAGACCAGCAAGAAGGAAGTAGACAAAATGTAATCTAATCTAATCATTAGTGATCAAAAACAATATCAAAAGTTTAATTATTCTCTCTATCTTCCTCACATGCTCAGCAAACACACACGCGCACACACACGCGCGGACATGCGCGGACATGCGCGAACGCGAATTTCGTAAGCCATTTCTATTCCAGTAATGGAGCAGCTGATTAGTAAGAGAACGCGTGTAGAAAGTGTCTTTTGTTTTGTTTCATAGAAAATTGTGTTTATTTCAGATACTGTAGTGGAAGATATTATCCTCTTTTCCAGTGAAGTAGCTGCCATCTAGACATTTTTGTTTATCCCGCCCCTTCATCACCCAGTGTTGATGACGCGGATGGTTCTGGTTACACTGGTGTGAACGCGGGCTCGTTCGCCAGACATCACCAAGGTTCAGAGGTTCCCGAACGCGAACGCGAACCGGCACGGTGTGAAAGCCCTATGAGAGGTTCCAGGACTGGCTCAGAAATACTTGCATTTCGCCTAGAGATTCGCCTGCACCTACGGGACTATTCCACTTGGGCGACTAATCCGTTGGTTCTTGGCAAACTAAATGGAGAATAGGGCAAGTATTCATTAAGATTTGACCCAGGTCTGGTGGATTCCAAGTGTCTCTCTTCCCCCTGGTCTGCCATCCTGCTTCTCTACTGATCTGAGAACACCGGGCAGGTGGAGGAGCTATGGCCTAATGATTGAATGACGCTAACTGGGAACGGGGCTTTTTAAAGGAGGCGAGTTTGGAAAGGAGAGGACGTTGATACTATCGAGGCATTTGTGCAAGTGAGCCGGAGCAGAAAAATATTGACATTAACTTCAACCCCCCCCCTGCCAATATCTGCTCCTAATGAGCGATGTCTGTGGGTGGTCCTAATTATTTTAGAGTTGTGCAATTCACTTCACTGTGCCAACCTCGGCTGGCTGGGGTTTTAAAAGAAGACGGTAAAGTGAAAATCCAGTATTTGGTGGACAGTTCTAATTTTGAACACAGACTCTGTGGTGTCGATGTGACCGTGTTCTCAGTAAATCCACCGACAGACCAAGAACGGGGGGGGGTTAAACGTGTGGCACGTACACCCAGCTACAGTAATGTCTGCAGTAGGACCAGGCCCAGGGAGCTCTCCTCTGTGGAGACGAGGGGACCTGTGTGAGATGACCCTCTCCCCCCCCCCCCCCCCCCCAGGGCCAGCCTCCTGACGGACGGCTCTCTGGACTGTGACCCAGAGGAGACGGGAGAGGCCCGCCAGCCGCTGCCGTCCCTGACAGACGGACCCTCTTCACACCCTGATGAAGGTGAAATCTCTCTCTCTCGTTCTCGTGTGTTGGCGTGAGTCACACATCTCCACTGTTCCTCCAAACCCTGAAAGCATTTTTGCAGGACGTTATTCGAGTGGATTGAGTCACACGGTTGAAGGTCTATTTTCTTGTTTTCTTCTCTCTGTCTGTGTCTCTGTCTCTCTCTTTCTCTCTGTCTTTCTCTCTGTCTCTCTCTCTCACTTACTGTCTCTCACTCTCTCTCTCACTGTCTCACTGTCTCTCACTGTCTCTCACTGTCTCTCACTGTCTCTCTCTGTCTGTCTCTCTGTCTCTCTCTGTCTCTCTCTCTGTCTCTCTGTCTCTCTCTCTCTGTCTGTCTCTGTCTCTCTCTGTCTCTCTCTGTCTCTGTCTCTCTCTCCCTGTCTCTCTCTCTCTCCGTCTCTCTCTGTCTCTCTCTCTCTGTCTCTCTGTCTGTCTCTCTCTGTCTCTGTCTCTCTCTCCCTGTCTCTCTCTCTCTCCGTCTCTCTCTGTCTCTCTCTCTCTGTCTCTCTGTCTGTCTCTCTCTGTCTCTGTCTCTCTCTCCCTGTCTCTGTCTCTCTCTGTCTCTGTCTCTCTCTCCCTGTCTCTCTCTCTCTCCGTCTCTCTCTCTGTCTCTGTGGTGTTGTGTTTCCCTGCCTGTCAGGCCCGCTGGTTCAGAAGCAGCCTCTGCACCTGCTGCCAGGGATGAGCAGCGACAGTGAGATCGACTGTGACACGGAGAACGAGGACGAGGTGGTGACCCTGCAGGCCGGAGACTGCCGATACGACACCCGGGCCATGCCCTGCTCTGGTGACCTCTTATTACACACACACACACACACACACACACACACACACACACACACACACTACGACACCCGGGCCATGCCCTGCGCTGGTGACTTCTTATTACACACACACACACACACACCCAAAACTGGCATTTTCTTTCTTATCTCAGTATAATTACTAGCGGTACTCAAATGTCTCATTTCTCTCACAGTTGAAGAAGTGGTTGATTGCTAAGCTCCGGGGTTTCTCTCTCTCTCTCCTCACAGGGGACCAGTTAATCTCTGAGGACCTGAGCTTCACCACAGGAGAGACCACAGAGAGGTGACTCCTCTCCCACAGCCAGCGGGACCACTGAAACAGCAATATGGCGGCTGTAGAGCGTAGAACCCACCCCTGCACTCGTGTAGACACCTGCATGCAGTCATTCTAGTCACTGGCGACCTCACATGCTACAGAAATGCCACGCATCTACAAATATATATTTGGTCTCTTTAATATGCTCTCATACATCTTTTGTATAGAAATGTAGATTTGACAAAGATGATAACTATGATAACTATTATTCGCGACTGCGAGGCGTCACTACCTTCGGCCAGGCTGTTCTCATGGAAACTAACCTGCATCCAGTTATGACTTGTGTGCGTTGGCTTTGGCATTTTCAGTTGAGAAATGAGCTTTTGCTTTTCTGGCTCCACCGCAGAAAAATGCCTCCCTGCCTTTTGAATTCAATTAGGTGCTATTGATGTGTCTGTGTGGATGAGGAAGAGCACTGGAGCCTTCTGTACAATAGGTGCTGTGTCATGCACACTCTCTGTTCTGGTAAATATCCCAACACCTTCCAGCCCAAGCAGCTAAACCTTTTAGACCCCTGTCACAGAAGCTCTTCCTGTGTAAGGAACCACCTGCTTAGTAAATCCAGGGGAAAGCAAGATTGAAATGTATGAAAGCTAAACAAGAGTCATCCCGTTCAGTGTGAGAGTGAGTTTCTAACTTTTCAAGAGCAGGGCTTGGGCCATTCTAGTCTGTTGGCTACTGAATTTCCATTTTCTGTTACATGTTTTATGCTTTAGATGTAGATTTTGGCCACATTTCTCCCTCTGTACCTATATCATTTTGTCAATCTCTTGTTATGCTGCTGTAGACATTCAAACGCATTTCAACAGTAGGTCATGTTTGGTGGCCTGTTTGAGTACCTGCCCTTCCAGATCATTTCAGACCAGTATGAATTGATTCCTCATCTTTTTCATCACGGCTCATTAAGGCATATAGACTATTTATCCATAGATGCTGATTTTTCCTTCCATCCATTGCAGTGTTTTTGACCTAGACAAGCATAGCAAAATAAGACCTGTGTAGGTTTGGCGTGAATCTCCAAGGGCATTTAAAAGAGTTCATCCATCTCGCACTTCTGCTAATCTTTGAAAAAAATGGGCGAATCATTGTTTGTTTCAGTGTTCATCTTTGTGGACTTCCCTCGTACCGTCTCACTGTCTTAAAAACTGTCAATGTCACATTCCGTCTTCTTCGGGGGTAGGTGATTGAATATTAATATGTCTGTCACTTCTTTTAGTGTAGAGAATAAGTGCTTGGTAAATTGCACCAAAACTCTCAAAACGGATGGTACACGGACGGTCATTTGGGCCGATTTCTTCTGAGTGTCCCCTTATGCCCATCAGAGGGCGCCATTTCTGCCTTGAAACGTCTCGGGGACCATCGACCATCTCATGAATCTCTTGAACTTTGAGGTCCAATAAGAGCCATCTTCTGACCGCGGTAGCGTCAACTGAGCAGGACATATAGTTGTCCTAAAGGACCATGAACACTAAAGAAGGTTAGGAGATTACGAACGCATTGAGTTAGAACATTATTTGAACAACGCCTTGAAATTAGCAGGCGACAAATGGGTCTGTGAATATTCCTGTCCCATGAAGAAGGTTGTGTGTAATGACTGATAAGAAAATGTCATTAACGTCTGAATAGTTTACACTGTAAATATTATTTCGCCAGCTGTAAAATGGTTGATAGGTGTACGACTCCACAGGATGGACACCAATAGGCAGGTAGATAAACCATCTTATTTTGCCCTTGAAATGATATGTGTATATAGCCTGAATTCAACCTAATAAGGTCTTAATGTAACTGCATATAACTCGTGTTCAGTATGTCTGTTCACAATGCACATTTCTGTTTGTTTGTTGTTGTTTTTTGTGTGTGTGTGTGTCTGTCTGTCTTTTATTGTCACTTCTATTTCACAGCATTAGGGTTTCTTTTGTATTCTCCCAGAATGCAGTGAGCTTATGTTGGATATGTACATTTCTTTGAGTAAGTAATAGAGTATGACATGAACAAATAAAGGATTTTATGGTTTATTGAAAACTGAACATGTATGTATGTGTCTTTTGTGATATAGGAAAAACCTGTCCCTGAATTGCTCGATTGGTCGAAAATTGATACGCCTCTTAGCTTCAACATTATTTAATAACAAAATCAGCATGAGGGCTTCCTTATTGTGGTGAGGATGGCATTGGAGAGGGGGGGGGGGGGGGGGGGAGGGGTGTGGAGAGAAGGTGCTGAGGAAGGTATTGGAGAGGGAGGGGGGTGGGTGGGGGGAGTGGTGGAGAGTGAGTGTGAGGAGGCTATTGGAAGTGGTGTAGGAGAGGGGGTATTGGAGAAGAGAGTGAGGAGGGGCAGTGTGGAGTGTCTGGTCTGCCATGGTGGATGGGGGGACCGGGACACACTGCCAGGTTGGCACGATGAGAGTGATGGAGCTCAGCAGAGATTATGTGGGTGAGTGAGTGCTGGCGCTGCCGCTGTCCTGCTAGCATCCGCTCCCCGACTCTCCCCGCCCTCCTCCCGGGCCTGGAGTGTGCCAGGGAGGCGGGGTTTCATTGAGAAGGGTAGAAGAAGAGGACGTTGCACATTAGTCTGCAGCCCAGAAATCCCCATAGGAATTGGCATGGTTCAACGCCACCAGGACACACTAGGACACTAGAACACTAGAGCAGACTCTCAGGTCCGCTACCAAAATGAGACCTTCCTACCCCGCCCTATGATTAGATTAGATTAGATTAGATTCAACCTTATTGTCATTGCAGAGCACAGACAACGAAATGCAGTTTAGCATCTAACCAGAAGTGCATAGTGATTTTAAATAGTGATATAAAACATGATAGTAATAGTGATAGTTACAGTATGTCAAGTATATAAAGGTATGTACAGGAGAGGATAGTAGTAAGCTATGTACAGTTAAGGTAGCTATGTACAGTATGGTCTATACAGATGTATAAATAGAGGCTATATCAAAAAGAGGTATGTGCAAAAATATGGTATGAGCAAAGGTATTTGTAAACAGATCTATCCTATTCTCCCTGGATACAGGTATAAGCAAGCAAGACGGTGACCATTCCACTAGCCTAGACCAGTGGTTCTCAAACCTCTCCTCGGAGACCCCCAACCACTCCACATATTTGATCTGTTCCACCACCAGCACACCTGATTCAACTAATCAAGTACAAATCATAATTGCTTTGTACTTGATTAGTTGAATCAGGTGTGCTGGTGAAGATAATTGTCATATCTTTAAGAACATTGGGTCCACAGATTGGATAAAGCCAGTAATTAATGACTATACATCCCTAGATTATCTTTTGATGTGATGGACCTTGTTGGACCTTGTTGTTGGTAGTTTAATACCTTATTGCCTCTTAGGCAAGGCAAGGCAAGGCAAGTTTATTTGTATAGCACATTTCATACAACAGGGGCAATTCAAAGTGCTTTACATGCATTATTTAAAAATACAGCAAGAGGAGCATAAGAAAATAAAAATTACAATGAATAAAATCAAATATAAGAAGTAAATAGATAAAACATTTAAAAAGACAATAGTTAATGGAAAAAAGACATTGATAGAAGTGTTTGTGTTTAATCATAACTGGTGCAAAACATGAAGGTTTTTAGCTTAGATTTAAATATTTTAAGGGTTTGGGCCTGTTTGATTTCTTCAGGGAGTTTGTTCCAGGAGCATGCGGCAGCGTGACTGAAAGCTGCTGCACCGTGTTTTGTTTTTACTCTTGGAATTATTAGCTGATTTGTCTCAGCTGACCTTAGGGACCTTGCGGGAATAAAGGGTGGGAGGAGATCTGATATGTATTTTGGTCCAAGACCATTTTGTGATTTGTATGTAATTAGGAGGATTTTGAATTCAATTCTCTGAGAGACTGGTAGCCAGTGCAGGGATCTCAGGATTGGTGTAATGTGTTCAAATTTCTTTGTTTTTGTTAGGACCCTAGCAGCGGCGTTTTGGATGAGCTGCAATTTACGAACAGCTCCTTTCGAAAGGCCTGTTAGTAGACCATTACAATAATCAAGTCTACTCGAAACAAATGCATGGATGAGTTTTTCAAGGTCTTGCTTGGACATGAAACCTCTCATTCTTGTTATGTTTTTCAGGTGATAGTAGGCTGATTTAGTTATTGAGTTTATGTGGCTGTTGAAGTTTAGATCGGAGTCTAGAATTACACCAAGATTTCTGACCTGTTTTTTACTGTGAAGAGAGAGAGAATCAAGTTTTGCACTGACTTTCGATCTTTTGTCAGGTGCACCGAATACAATTATCTCTGTTTTGTCCTTGTTTAGTTGGAGGAAGTTTTGTGTCATCCAGGCGTTTATTTGCTCAATGCAATTACAGAGATTGTCAATGGGACTATAGTCGTTCGGTGAGAGGGCTATGTAGATTTGAGTGTCATCCGCATAGTTGTGGTAGGCAATTTTGTTCTTTTTTATGATCTGTCCCAATGGAAGCATGTAGAGATTGAATAGAAGGGGGCCAAGGATTGACCCTTGGGGAACCCCACATGTCATTTTAATTTGGTCAGATACAAAGTTGCCAATGGAGACATAGTAGCTTCTGTCCTGTAGGTAGGATCTAAACCAGTTTAGGGCAGTGCCCGAAAGTCCTACCCAGGTTTTTAGTCTATCTATTAGAATGTCATGGTCTACAGTGTCAAAGGCAGCACTAAGATCTAGTAGTACCAAAACTGAGATTTTTCCGGAGTCTGTGTTTACGCGAATGTCATTAAGGACCTTAATAAGGGCCGTTTCAGTGCTATGTAGGGGGCGAAAGCCTGATTGAAAGTCATCAAAGAGATCATTTAGGGTCAAATAATTGCTAAGTTGTTCGTGGGCAACCATTTCAATAATTGTTCCTGTACAGGGAAGGTTTGATATGGGTCTGTAGTTGTTTAGTACAAATGTCTCTAGGCCGTTCTTTTTTAGTAGAGGCTTAATAACTGCAGTTTTCAGGGCTTCAGGGAAGATTCCTGATGAAAGGGAGGTGTTAATTATTTGTATTAGTTCGCCTGCCATGCAGCTAAATATGTTTTTTAAAAAGCTTGTTGGCAGGACATCAAGGGCACAGGTGGATGGTTTAAGACGTGACATGATTTTATCTAGGGTCTTGTAATCAATGGTGTTAAATTGTGACATGGTTGTTATGTCCGCCCTATTTGGGGTTGTTAATGGGGACATGTTTTTCATGCCTGACACAGAAGACCTATTGCCTTGTCTAATGGTTTCTATTTTATTGTTAAAAAAGGATGCAAGCTCATTGCATTTACTAGTTGAGTGAAATTCCTGAGCAATGGGTGTTGGGGGATTTGTTAGTCTGTCAACAGTTCTGAAAAGGATGCGGGCATTATTGATGTTATTGTTTATGATCTTAGAGAAAAATGATTGCCTGGCACTTCTTATTTCTAAGTTATAGTTCTGAAGATTCTCTTTATAGATATCATAGTGGACTTGAAGGTTTGTTTTTCTCCATCTGCGCTCTGCTTTACGACATTCTCTTTTTTGGGTCTTTACGGATGGGGCAGTTCTCCAGGGAGCTTTTTGCTTACCAGAGATGCATTTGGATCTAATGGGTGCAATATCATCAATGGTTTTTGTGATTTTTAAGTTGAAATCGTGTAGAAGGTCATTTACTGAGGTTGGAATAGAAGTTTGGGGGGGGGGGGGCTAGGGAAAAGGCCTGTGTGAACAGTGCACTGGTCTTTTCATTGATATATCGTTTGGAAATAGTTTTAGACATAGTTTGAATAACAGGAAAGATAGATACGTCAAAGAATATGCAACAGTGGTCAGACAGGGCAATGTCAGTTACAACAACATTTGAAATATCTAGGCCTTTGGTGATGATAAGGTCCAGAGTGTGACCTTGATTATGAGTAGGGAGGTTCACATGTTGTTGAAGTTCAAAAACATCTAACAGAACAGAGAGTTCTTTGGCTTTGTTGTCCTCTGAGTTATCTACATGAATATTGAAATCACCAGCAATGATCAGACCATTAAATTCAGTAGTAATGATGGAGAGAAGCTCTGTAAGTTCATTAAAGAAGCTAGTAGAGTATTGGGGTGGTCTGTATAAAATTATAAAAAGAATTCGAGTGGAACATTTAAAAACAACTGAAAGATATTCAAATGATAAAAATTCCCCGAAGGATTTCTGTTTGCAGTTAAAACTGTCTCGGAAGAAAGAGGCGATTCCACCACCTTTTTTGTGGGATCTAACGACATCTAAGGTTCTAAAATTGGGGGGTGCTGACTCAATAAGAATTGGTGTCTTGTTATCTTTATCTAACCAGTATGGACTGGTAAAGTATGGACTTTAAAGTATGGACTGCCGTCGTTTAAAATGTGCGTTAGCCTACGTTCTGTAGGGGAGTGGACCCGAATGCAGGACACTGAGGCGGAGGCAGATGAAAGGTCAAACCCATGGATACATTTATTTAGCCCACAAGGCAGTGAAAGCTGGAGTCCGGTGGTATATATATATATACTATATCTTATAGAGATTGTTTAGCAGGTTCCATCTTTTAACACGTCATAACATGGTGTAAAGTGGAGAGCTATACTATACTAGGAGTGTAGCCTGGTGCAGTCAGCAGCCGAGCTGGAGGCACCTATGACGGGGCTCTATTTCCGAACACTTTCAGCGGTGACTCACTCCTTCTCCTATGCACACGAAGATTTGAAGACCCCTCCCTCATCCCCCCCCCCCCACTCTTCTTACCTTGCGTGACTCTTCTTCTTACCTTGCATGACTCTTCTTACCTTGCATGACTCTTCTTCTTACCTTACATGACTCTTCTTCTTATCTTGCATGACTCTTCTTACCTTGCATGACTCTTCTTCTTATCTTGCATGACTCTTCTTACCTTACATGACTCTTCTTCTTATCTTGCATGACTCTTCTTCTTATCTTACATGACTCTTCTTATCTTACATGACTCTTCTTACCTTGCATGACTCTTCTTCTTATCTTGCATGACTCTTCTTCTTATCTTACATGACTCTTCTTATCTTACATGACTCTTCTTACCTTGCATAACTCTTCTTCTTATCTTGCATGACTCTTCTTACCTTACATGACCCTTCTTCTTACCTTGCATGACTCTTCTTCTTATCTTGCATGACTCTTCTTACCTTGCATGACTCTTCTTACCTTACATGACTCTTCTTCTTACCTTGCATGACTCTTCTTACCTTGCATAACTCTTCTTCTTATCTTGCATGACTCTTCTTACCTTGCATGACTCTTCTTCTTACCTTGCATGACTCTTCTTCTTATCTTGCATGACTCTTCTTACCTTACATGACTCTTCTTCTTACCTTACATGACACTTCTTCTTACCTTGCATGACTCTTCTTCTTATCTTGCATGACTCTTCTTACCTTGCATGACTCTTCTTACCTTACATGACTCTTCTTCTTACCTTGCATGACTCTTCTTACCTTGCATGACTCTTCTTCTTATCTTGCATGACTCTTCTTACCTTACATGACTCTTCTTCTTATCTTGCATGACTCTTCTTCTTATCTTGCATGACCCTTCTTCTTATCTTGCATGACTCTTCTTACCTTGCATGACTCTTCTTCTTACCTTGCATGACTCTTCTTACCTTGCATGACTCTTCTTCTTATCTTGCATGACCCTTCTTACCTTGCATGACTCTTCTTCTTATCTTGCATGACTCTTCTTCTTATCTTGCATGACCCTTCTTCTTATCTTACATGACTCTTCTTATCTTGCATGACTCTCAAATGTTTGGTAGCAACTGGATTATCTAATAATAATAATCTACTAGGAGGTGAGCCCCAGGTGTGTGCTAATTGATACTCTAGTCACAGAGGGAATCTAGGCTTCGTTCACACGGCAGGTCTTGATGCTCAATTTCTCAAAAAAAATACACAAATCCGATTTTTTTGTTTGGCAGTTCACATTACTTTTAAAATGTGACCTATATTTGACCTACATTGACTCCCATGTGAACATTCCACGGCCCTGAACAGACGTGACATCCTGACGTCATTGTTATTATCCTTCTGCACATGCAGGTCTGTTCAGGGCCGTGGAATGTTCACACTGGAGTCAATGTAGGTCAAATATAGGTCACATTTTAAAAGTAATGTGAATTGCCAAACAAAAAAATCGGATCTGTGTAAAAAAAAATCGGAATTGAGCATCAAGACCTGCCGTGTGAACGAAGCCTAGGTTGCAATGAGGATCATCTCTTCCAGCTGATGGTCGTCCCATTCAGAATGATGGCTACTATTCACCCGCTGAGTCATTTTATATGAAGGCAGCGTTCGTAAATTCTCTCTGGGAGAGCCGGAGCGCACACTGGCTTCAACGTCATAAAGGGACCATGTCATTTGATTGGACAAGAGGCATTCCATGACTGCTGATCAGATTCCAGAGCGAATTTACGAACGTAGCCGAAGTCTATTCAGGGCTGCCGAGACGGTTGTGTAACAGCAGTCCCGATGGGTCCATAGGTCAGACCTTAACTAACGGCTCACGCCACATTCCTCCTTTATTTGGAAGCTCCCAGTGAGCAGCACTCTCCTAAATGAGAAAACGGGCTATTGGGTCCCTGTTGCCCTGCAATGTCCTTTAATCGCTCTTGTTCTCTCTCCTGCGACTCATAGATTACAGCCAGGCTTTCCTGTATTTCCTGGGCCTCTTAATTACAATCCTCTATGAACCCAGGGTGCATCAGTACTCACCATCATCTGTTATGTCAGATGATCAACTGCCCCGGCGATGAGCGTGGTCATCGTAATTAAGTGGTGTGTGTGAAAGTGTCCTCAAGCTGATGGAAAACAGCAGGGCTTTACCCTTCTCATTATATATATATGTGTGTGTGTGTGGGGGGGGGGGGGTCAACACTGGGTGAAGAGGACATAGTGAGAGAGCCTCAGTGCTTTGAATACATTAGATGCATTTCACAGAACAGTAGATAACATTTGTTATCATGTAGGTTGGTCATATCCGTTTCCATCAAGGGTGACGATGGAAAGAAATAATCTGACTGAAAAAGATGCCATTACGTACACACACATACACACACACACACACACACTATGTTGCTTCTGAGTCAAATACACCCTGCAGCATACTGTAAAAAAGGTACTTTGTACTTAGTGAGTCTGAAAAGCTGTTTTGAAATTCAGCTGGGACTTGTGAAGTGACCTCAATGTTGAGCATTTTTAAAAAAAGGTGTCCCATTAATAACTAATGACCATTAATGTTTTATGGTGCCAGTGAACGGATAGATCTGAGTGCATACACCACTCTTTCCACCTGGGAGACACTCGTGGTTCTGTTTCTCTGCTAGGCCGCTAACAAGAACATACTTCACTGCTTGTTTTGCTTGCTTCAACGCTATGTCAAATGAAATACTGCAGTTTGTCATTCACACTCAAGATGCCAGGACTTAGATAGGGTTGGCATTAGTCATACTGAGTTAGTTAGCTAGTTGGCATTAGTCAGACTGAGTTAGTTAGCTAGTTGGCATTAGTCAGACTGTGAGGGTACATACATGGGCAGTGGGACAGTTGGAGGGCTTGATTAAAAAGTATCTTGGGTAATGAAATATGGCTGTTGTATTGCCAGGGTGTGACAGGTGGATGCCTCTAATGAAGTCTCCTGGCTCCCTAGGTAGAGACCAGCACTCACCTGAGGAGAGGTGCCACATGGGCCTGAATACGCATGCACACTTACACTTACACACACAAACACAACGGGCCGGTTTCACAGACAAGGCTTAAGCTTAGTCCTGGACTAAATCACACTTTCAATGTAAAATCTCCATTGAAGATGCTTTTTAGTCCAGGATTAGGCTTAAGCCCTGTCTGTGAAACTGGCCCAACATGTTTTATAAACTGTTTTGGAAGACTATTTAAAAATAAAAGTCATCAGACAAAGACTTGGTCTAATCTTTATACATGATAATAGTCACCAGTTAAGATACACATACATGTATACTACGAGAACACAGAAGATACAGATACTGATTTTTTATTTTTATTTTTAACTGGTTTTACCTAACCTGCAGGTCGGGGATGAGCCGGTCATGGGTTTGTCTTCAGGGGAGCGAGGACGGAGATTAAACCGACCTTTGACCTGAGGCTGGCAGGCGGTGAGAGAGAACCTTGATGGGCTTCTCCTGATGGGTCTTATCGCAAACGTGGGCGCTGGCGTGGGCATTGGCGGTGGTGTGTCTGAAATATGAGTGCTATTTTCGAGGCCAGAATTTTTTCACGTAACAGATGGCACTTGGCCTGCTCGTTGTTGTGAAAACAAACACTCCTCTTTTACTGAGCAGGCGAGACAGTGTTCCGGCGCAGCCCCTTGTGTTTTGTCTTTGTGACTTGTGACTCAAATATGGCCGCCACAACTGGTCGATTGCAATGTGTGGGGAGACAAAACGGGTTCATCAGAGATTCCCATTTGATGCACACTTGATATAGTGTGTGGGGGGTCCACTACGATCTAACACAGGTGGCCCAGTAATGCCCATCTATGCCAGGGTTGGGCCCTGGCAAGTGTGTAGGGCGTGGTGGCTGTTGTTGTTGTTTTTGATCTTGCTCAGCCTCGCTCAGTGAAGACAAACCCGTTGAGAGAGCCTTTTCTGCACACGGCTCATTTATTGCTTTACAGTAACAAAGCGTTGGTGTGTACACGGACGCACAGTGCAGAGTCATGGAGAGAAGGGAGTCGGAAGTCGAAATTCGGAGGACAGGGGGGTATTTCATCAACGTCGCTAAAGGAAAATAGTCTTATTTTGTCTAATTTCAGTGAGTTCAATTCCCTGAATGTGGCTTAAAGAAATTGTTGCTGAGTAAACATGAAAACATCAGAACTAACCTGGTACCTACCGACCACTGTCAAGATTAAGTTAGATATGTGCCAAAAATGTCCAACAGGCGGAAACTAAATCCTGAAAGACAGTTCTGTCAAATGTCTTTTCGGAAACATTAGGTTCGACCTAATGTGACAAAGCATGAATTTATATTTTACTTAATTTACAAAGAACGTATATGAAAATAAACAAGTTAAGAAAATTACCACTTTCACTGTCTTCAAAATCCGATAGATAGATAGATAGATAGGTGTATCAGCTTGCATCATTAACAGCATGTGGTGTCTTGTGCAGAGGTTAAGACCACTCCGCTGTCCTGATGATCTGATATCATATAGCCTGCTGACAATACAGCCACAGTAGTAAATGTTAATTTATTAAAAATAAAAAAAATAGGCTAGTATAACGTATGCTTTTAATCTGTCAGCAATCTTTTGCCAAGCCATCTCCCAACCTTGTTAATTGTGGTGGTATTGCCGTTTTTGGTGAGTACTTCTTATTTTTAGTCTTCATAAAGCTCCATCAGCAGGGCTTGTTACGCTGCTGCACAGAACACCGTCATATGATCTTCTTTTGGACAATCAGCTGTTCTGGGCTGCTATGTTCTCCGTGTGCGCACCCAAAGCCAGACTTTACAAGCCTGGCCAAGTATTAAGCGATGTTGGTGAAATACCCCCCAGGTTCATTCATTCACGTTACCCGTTCCTCATACCATTCCTTGCATTTACAATGAGCCTGTCGTCCGATTTCTACCTCCACTAGCCTCCCCCTGATGGAGAGTGATGAAGTGAAGGATGCGGGGGAGAGGAGAACAGACCTGAACTGTGTGGTCCTTTACTATTACCATGGGAAGGATCGGACTAGCGTGAGAGGGGGGGGGGGGTCATTTGTACTCAAGCAGTGGATGAGAGCTGTAGGAACGATGGGTCTGCAAAGCCATGGCACAACTTAAGCGGGGGGAAAGACAGCGCTATCTGCTAACCTTCTTCGTTATGGCTTGTCGCTATTTCACGGAGGATCTGCATCTCATACATGAGGTCTCTATAGCGGTCTATGAGGGCGGCCATTTTGTTCCAGTCCCCACGTTCCCTCGTCCCTCAGGCACTGCTCATGTACACTCTCCATTCACAAGGTGTCACATGACCAGAATAACAGTACAGTGCTGGGGGCAGTGAAGCATGATATTATTATCCACACAGAATATTGTGCCACCAATCCTCGCTTGACCTTAGTGGTGATTTTAAATATTAGACAACATGCGTCCTTCTCAACACGCACACGACATGCATACTCTCGACACACACACACACACACACACACACACACACACACACACACACACACACACTAACACTCTCACTCACTCACTTACTTACTCACAACATGTACACCTGCACACATACATTTATATAAGGTGATTTTACTACAATTTCAATACAGTACATAATTGGTTCCCCGCGTGAGGATTTTTGGGGGGAGGGGAAAGATGTGCGCTTTTCTTAATCTCTCGAAGCAGAGAGCTCCAAAGCTGGTGATGGGGGGGGGGGGGGGATTGGGGTTTAGGGGGGTTGTTGGGGCATTTGATGACCACCTTCACCGTTATATGCTTAACATGAAGTTTCAAAATGGTAATTTTGTCGGTCATTTGTGGAGAGTCAGACACAGTTGTAGCTTATGTTAGAGAGAGAGAGAGAGAGAGAGAGAGAGAGAGAGAGAGAGAGAGAGAGAGAGAGAGAGAGAGAGAGAGAGAGAGAGAGAGAGAGAGAGAGAGAGAGAGAGAGAGAGAGAGAGAGAGAGAGAGAGAGAGAGAGAGAGAGAGAGAGATCCGGAAACATCTCTTTGCCTCTAGTGAGAGAGACAAGGCAGTACACTTATCCTCATCCTGATCACCTGATTACAATGCTCCTATATTTCCTCTCCCGAGGATGAAACCCCATGTTATCTCTGGGCTTACTGACTCACAACAGGGACTGAGTGGTTTTCTGTTGTCGTTGAAGAGGTGATGTAGCTACTGTACATTCCACACAGCGCAGGTGGGCAGGAAGGGAGCGTCTCCAGAAGTCCAGACCACCACTGCAGTCTCAGTCTCAGTCTCAGTCTCAGTCTGGTCAAGTCCAGTATGGAGCTCCCAGGAGACGCTCCATGTACGTACATTCTTGAGCGTGAATACATTCTGCTCCCTGGGGATGACTTTCCTTCAACATGACTCTCCAAATTCCCTTCTTCTAATGATCCCAGATGTTCATGTTGTGTGGAGGTCACAGAGCGACCGATAGCCAGGGGGTTGGAAGGAGCAGTGGAGGATGAAAGTGACTAGGGTGGGAATTGTGGGTAAATGTATTTCTTTGTGTAACCTGGGGTCAAGTTGGGGAGTTGGGTCAGTCAACGTTTCAAAAGAATAAGAAGGAAATGGCACAGTGTAACAGTGTGTTAGAACGGGAGAAAAGCTCTGGGATGGCACAAGCAATTCCTGTTTTTTATATATATATATATAAGAACGGGGGGTGTTTTTTTCCCAACACTGAGACTGATCTTTCTAAATATTCTAAAATGGTCGTCTGGGCCAGGGCAGTGAGAGCACCTTGTACAGAGCTGACTCATCTCTAGCAGGTTTTTACACGAGAATTTGGATACTCTTTACATTGGAAACAACAGTGAGATTAAGAGATTAAAGAATTCACGGGTGCAATTTGTCAAACAACGGATTAAGTCTGTGACATTGATCATATTACAGTAATGCTCTATTGATAAGGAAGGTATCAAAGCAGCACCGTAAGTCATATGGTATGAGTCTATATTGTAAGGGTAAGATTTACTTACTGAGGCTAGAAATTCCCATTTTCTGTTCTGGGGAATAGGCTTGAGTGACATATGAAAGGCACATGTTCTGCTGCTTTTTGTCTGAACTATCCTGGCCCTATCTGGCAACATCCTAACAGGGCACTATCCTGGCCCTATCTGGCAACATCCTAACAGGGCACTTCTACACATGGAGCCTGTTGGGAAGGTCCTCTTGTCCAATGAGAACATCTTGTGTCGTTTCGTGTAAACGTTAACTCATGACAGGTCTGCCCACATGAACGACGACTACGTCACCCAAAACTATATATAGAATATCAATTCTTAATAATATCCCCTTCTGGATGGCATTATCTCCCGTTGTACACCCCCATCTGGGAATACATATCGCTGTATATATGTTGGGATTTATTCAGGTAAGTGACCGATAATCTTATAATCCTGTGTTAAGTGCTCTAGTCTACAGAGATGGAGTGGGTGGATAATGTGTCTCTGTTCCATTATGTGTCTGAGAGAACAGAGTGTGTCTGGCAGCACCAGGAGCCAGGAGGCAGCAGTCGTGTCTCGGCCTCCTGATGTGGGTTGTAATGGCTCTGGGGAGGGGCAGGTGCAGGGGAGAAGGGAGGTGGAGGAGGGGGGGGGGGGTTTGGTGGTGCCACAGTGTCCTGGGGGTGAGGAGCTTATGATGGCTAGACGGATGAGTGACTGACTGGTAGCCAGTGAGGGAGGGAGGGGGGCGGGGGTGGAGGGGGGCAGGAGAGCGAGGCGGATGGCAGGGGTCAGGTTAGACCCCGCTGCCCTGGGGTAGATGGGGCAGGGCCACCCCGGGCCTCCTGTCCGGGCAGCGCCGGGGGTAGGGGGCCGCGCTGCGGCACAGGGACAGCAGGCCCGGGAGCTCCCTGGGGGCGCGCCGGGAGGCCCCCCGCCTGGGGCTCACCACGCACTCCATCCGCCGGGTGCGCCTCCCCGCCGCACGACCCAAGAGGGCGGCCGCCTGGGGCCATTGTCCGTCCGAGCCGCCGGAGGGGACGCGGGGGGGCCGGGGCTTGTGCCTTGCGGACCCGCCGAGGCAGTCTTCTTCTAGGCAGGGTCGCCAGGCCGAGCCTCCCCCCGGGCCAGAGGCATACGTGAGGTCCTGGGTGGCGAGGGGGCCGGCGGAGGAGGCCGGCGGGTGTGAGGAGGCCAGGGGGGGGAGCCTGATCCGGCCCTCCTCCCCCTCCAACACGGGCCCCAGCAGGCTCAGGCTGGTTCTGTCCGTAAACGAGTCCATTCGGTCTTCGTAGCCCAGGTCGGCCGGCGCCGAACACTGCTGCAGGGGCCAGCCGCCCCGCCCCCCCTTCCCCCCCCCACCCACGTCTGTGGCCGTGCCTCCGTCCTGACAGCCCCTCCTCTCCTCCTCTTCCTCCGCGGGAACCTCGCCCTCCTCCTCCGTCGTCCCCTCCTCCTCCCCGTCCTCGGCCGACGGGGGGCCGCGGGGGTCCCGGAGGAACACCACGATGACGGTGATGTTGTCACTGGAGCCGGCATCGCGGGCCGAGGCCACCAGCTTGTGGGCCACCATGGTGGTGTCTCCGCTGTTCTCCTGCAGGTGGTCGCTGACCACGCGCACCGCCTCCTCGGGGGTCACCGTGTCGTAGAAGCCGTCGCACGCCAGGATCAGGTAGTCCTCCGTGCCGTCCAACGGGAACGTCTGGTTGTCGGCTTCGCCGGAGATGTATGGCTTGTGCTCCGCGTCGCCTGTCGATCAACGAGACACATGCCACAGTAGGGTGAGAGAGAGGAAACTGACTGTCTACCACTGGACTGCACGGGCGGCATAAAACAAGATTTTGCTTGTGGATGAAGTAATTCGATTTCATTGTTCACCTTTACCATGTCAACTTCAATGTACAGTACATACTCTACCAATCTCATAGGATGAAACAAAATGGATTTCGCTCATATTTACTATCCTCACTCTCACTCACTCTCACCCTCATTAACTCTCACTCATTCCCACTCTCACTAGCTGTACTGTACTAACCCTCACTAACTCTACTGTACTAACCCTCCCTCAAACAATTATGACTGGCATGCACCTCAATAGGATTTTTAGTATATCCCACTGCTTTTGTACTGATTAAAAGAGCTTTGGGATTTGGGAACAGCAAATCACATTAGGCGTCCTTCACTCTGCCGCCACTGAAATAACTACTGGTTAAGAAGAGTAGTAACCTCGCTTTAAAGGGGCAAGCTGGGATTCCAAAAACGAATTTGAAAATCTAAAAGCCGTCACCCCGCCCCTTTTTCTTTGGTAAACAGCCGAGGTATTGAGTTGGAGAAATGTCATCACTCTCAAATACACATGGAGGCACATAGAGAGAGATGTCAGGACTGACCATCCATGAGATCAAAATAATAGTTTGAACCATGTTTTGAAGCTACACAATGTTTGTTGAAAGTTTTATTGTTTACAAACTAGTTAAACTAAGCTTGTGAGGTAGAAGTTAGAAGAAGAAGTAGAAGTTATATTCTTCAAGAACCAATGGCTGTTTAATTCATTTAAAAGTCAAAAAATTGATGTACCAATCCCAGACTGTACCTGTTTACTTACTTATACGTTGAGTATGCTAAGGTGCAGGCGGCTTTTAGTGTTGTGTTCATGTTCTCAAGCAATAGTTTTGACATTATTGAGGTTTTGGGATTTTCACCACAAACCCCAAGTTGGAGGGAACCTTGCCGTGAGTTGCTTTGCACACGCAAACTTTCTCTCCCTCTCAGCACTGTGTCAACCGACCCCTTAGAAGAATGTTTTTATTTGTATTTATTTTTTTATTTGCCATACAATCAACTTGTATTTTGTGCACATGCTCATACAATTTGGTATTTTGTGCACATGCTCAGCCATAGTCGGCACCCCTGGAGCAATTAGGGGTTAAGTGCCTTGCTAAGGCACACGCAGCTCCCTCCTGAGGCAGGGATTGAAGCAGCGATCTTCTGATTGCTAGCCGGGCTTTCTAACCTCTAGACTACTGCCACCCCCCTTGTCTGTGGCAGTGAGTCAACGGACCCCATGTCTGTGGCCCCTATTGGCACTTTTCCACTACCGTACCGTACCGTACGTGTGAGCCCGGTTTGTTTTGCTTTCTCCACTGCCACTTTCTCCACTCCACTGAGCTGTGCCGAGCCGGGCCGATTTAGCTACCCTTCCTGACTAGGAGCGAAAGGTACTTTTGTGCCAGACTGTGTGTGACGTGTGACGCTGCAGACCATTGATTGGTCAATGTAAATCGTCATCCCATGTTCATAGAGTTGCGCAATCTACTAGAACTACTAGGTCTACTAGAACTGAAAGCGGCAAGTAACAGGCACGTAACATCCATATGCTGTATACATAAATATATTTGACTACCAGTAAGACACCGGAGCACTCGTATCTATAACAAACGCGGAGATTGTATGAGCCCCGGCATCAGTCCAATGGAAGCGTCAAGCACAGCCTTTCCGTAGAAATACATCGCTCCCTGTCTAACGATATCTAACATTACATGTTTTAAGGCTGATCTGTGCATGATAGTGCTGCATTTTGACATAATTCTTATCGCATTTCCCCCTATTGAGCTGTATAGCGGCACTTATTAAAGTGAAGTGCTCTTATGACACTAAACTCCTCCTACTGTCCCCGCTCACTCCAGTTCTGTTGTGTGTAATGGAGAAGCGTATCCTACCTGTACCGTACCGAACTTTTCAAATGCGTGCCGTACCGAGCCGTACCGGTCTGGTCAATGGAAAAGCGCCATATGATGCTACTGTGAGCTCTCTCTCTGGCCTGTCCCTCTCTCAATTACCAAAATAGTTCCCACTGATTAGAGCCACCTGCTGAGTGGTGAGTAGACTGCCTGCTGAGTGGACACACACACACACACACACACACACACACACTTTCTGCTTGACACACTCTAATCCCTGGCTGACCTCTCATCTGTCAACACTGAGGCAACACACGCACACACACACACACACACACACACACACACACACACACATCAGCTTCAACCAGAACAGGTTCAAAAGAGATTCAGCCTAGATTTTAGTGATGCAGTCTAAATCCTACCTATGGCTCTGGATACGGACAAGCTGCCATTAACCCTCCACGTGCCGAACCAGATGACACAGCCCCCCAGGGCCTCTATACGCTGCTTCTCATCCTGCAGGGAGAGAGAGAGATATGATATCGCACATTTTTATGAGTTAGACATAGTGACATAGGAACACTGAAGTCTGCCACCGTCTTCTGTAGGTGATGCCCTGGTGATTGTGTATGTGTGAGAGACATGCGGCCCAAGTGACGTGTGAGAGAGTGTTCAACATTGTGTCCCAATGTGGAACAGCATTTTACTTACAATATGTAACTAATTTGAATGGTAAATGGACTGCACTTAAATAGCGCTATCCAAAGCACGTTACAATGGCTTCTCATTCACACACACACACACACATTCACACACCAATGGCGGCAAGCTACCATGCAAGGCACTGGTCCGCTCATTGGGAGCAATTTGGGGTTTAGTGTCTTGCCCAAGGACACCACGTGGCCAGCTGGGGATCAAACCACCGACCTTGCGATCATTTGACACCGGCTCTACCCCCTGAGCCACAGCCGCCCCATAATTTGACTTGCATGTAACAGCATTTGACTTATGTAACCCACGTCACATAATGGGTATAAAATATTTCATAATTTAGAGAAAAGGAGAAAAGAAGTCTGCACTCAAAGTAATGTAAACAGTTAAAATATAATTTGGTGCTAAAAAGTAATAAATGAACCAATCAGGATATTAGAATGGCATGATTGACAGATCACATTGACCAATGGTGCGGTGAGTGCACAACAGGTGGATGCACCTTCAATTTGCGTCTCTAGAGGGTGAGCGGGACTTTGAAAGAGAGAGAGACTTTGAAGAAGAGCAATTCTAAACCCCTCAAAAAAAGTTCAGAAACGCTTTTTTGGTTGATTATTCCTCCCCTTTAATAACACCAATTGGTATTGTATTTCATATCGTTGGAAAGCCTGATTGGTCACCTTTACAATGAGGTACAACTTGTAAGGATCATGCATTCATGGAATGAGTAACACAGCTAAACGTGTGGGTAGCGGCCAATTGTTTTTTGCCAAAATCCCCAGCAATATTCTTCTGTTGGTATTCACTCTGGCAGGTGTATGTCAGTCACAGGTGTGTGACTGGCACCTGAATGGCACCTAATTGACAGGAATGATATTCTGGGGCCAGTGGCGATCCCATATCTCCAGAATCTGGGACCTAACTCCATCCTCCATGATGACAACACTCGCCCCCACAGAGCCAGGATCATCACAGAGCACCTCCAGTATTTGGGAGTGGAGAGGGTGGAATGGCCTGCCGTGAGTCCAGACCTCAACCCAATTGAACACTTGTGGGATCAGCTTGGGCGTGCTGTACGTGCCAGAGTGACCAACGCAACCATGTTGGCTGACTTGCAGCAAATCCTAGTTGAGGAATGGGATGCTGTCCCACAGCAGTGTGTGACCAGGCTGGTGACCAGCATGAGGAGGAGGTGCCAAGCACACACTACTGAGGTCCCTGACAATGTAAAATTAATAAAGTGTAAAAATGGCCAATATGTGTTGTTTTTTCCTTATTACTGTGGGAGAGTGCAATCATCCAATCCACCAAGCAACTCAAAACGAGAGTGAATACCAACAGAAGAATATAGGGGATTTTGGCAAATATTTTTGGGCCGCTACCCACACGTTTAGCTGTGTTGCTCATTCCACGAATGCATGATCCTTACAAGTTGTACCTCGTTGTAAAGGTGACTAATCAGGCTTTCCAACGATATAAAATACAATACCAATTGGTATTATTAAAGGGGAGGAATAATCAACCAAAAAAGCGTTTCCGAACTTTTTTTGAGGGGTTTATTATCTGAAAGAACAGAAAAAAACATCTTTATATCGATATCTGAGAACACATTAAAGTCACTGCATTGCCGGTAGGTGCCGCATCCCGTGAGGGACTTTAATGAGAGGTTTTGTCGGTGAGTTTAACTTATAACTGTGCTAGCTAGCTTCCTAGGCAGCATAATAGAAGCATGGTTCAAATGTATGTTGTAGCTTTTAAGCATATTGGATATTATTCAAACTATTACTATTTTGTACTAATGTAGTTGGTATGCAGTAGATAAAGCGGGGTACACACATAAGGATTATCTGGCCGATTTTGGCCCGATTTTCCCCCTTCCGACCAAAGACAGAAAACACCCGATTATCAGATGGCTCTAAATATTTTCCTATAACAAAATCCTGTGGTGTGAGGTGTGTTAAGAGTCAATCTCTCCCGACAACCTGCTCGGAAAATGGTTGTGGCCGGCAATTGTAAATGTCAAATGTCAAATGTCAAATGTGTTCAATACTTATACCAGAAATCCTAGGGTTGCCAGATTTTTTGGTGGAATTAGCGGTTTTAGACTGTGGTTAGGGTGGAAAATGTCATTCTCATCTGGCAACCCTGCTCGCGAGTCCGACTATGACGTGGATGGAATGTAGCCGATCAAGAAGCGAGCTGACTTCTTCTTTTCGTTATTCAGCACTTTATTTGCCCTGTCGCACATGGTTGCCTCGTACAGGTCAGTCAGGGTACTACCTTAGATAATAATAATAATAATAACATTATTTGTATAGCGCTTTTCCTGCAAACGACGGGCTCAAAGTGCTTTAATCATTATATAATCTTAATTTAATTATTTTGTAATTTAAAGGCAATATTAAAAGGATGGGTTCATGCGAGATTTCTGGCGTGGGAAACGAGACTCGAGAGAGTCTGGAGTCTGTCGTAATGATAATCTTTATGTCTGTGGGGTGCTGAAATGGGAAAATCGGCGCACACCACACACAATACGATCAAGGCTGTTCAATCCAAGATTTCTTATCTTCATGTGTGGGGTCTGTCTCAGATAAGAAATCGGTTAAGATTTTGAAAATCCTTATGTGTGTACCCCGCTTAAACTAGACAGTCATTTCTATACGCCATGTTTTTCACGTTTTGTAGCCGATCATGGTCGCTTCGTGGCTTCAACACACACAAACACACACACACACACACACACACACACACACACACACACACACACACAGAGGGCATGTGACGCAGATTCTTTCTTTGGTCAGGTTTTTTGGAGATGTTCAGTCCATTCGAAGGTGGCGAGTCAACCCATTGAGCCATCTGAAGATTTCATTTGATACCATTATTTGTTTGTGTATTTTCCTTGGATGGGTTGTCTGAGTGAATGACTACACAGTGTGGTAGCACTGACTGCTCAGTCCACAGCAGAGCAAAAGACATTCAAGTTGCTTCTCTTACCTGCTGTTTCCTATGCAGAGGGTTTAACGTGTTAACTGTGGGAAGATTGATTCATGGTTGACAACTTTTGATTTATTGGTTTAAAGTTTAACACATAGCGTTTTGTACAGTGTGTTTCTCTAGAAGCCAGTATTGTGAGGGTGCACCCGAGATATAGGTTACCCAGGGTGTATGATCCTTATAATCTATGTGTAATTGGTTGGAGTCCTTTTGTGGGGGCAACTGTTTTGTTTTTGTATTTTGTTTATTTTATGATCGATCAAAAGTTAAATACAGCCGGTATACAAATTTTTCTAAACTGTTGTCCCATGTCATTCATTATCCAACTAGCTCCAGTATTCGAACCTAGGCCCATTCTCATTTGGAGTGGTATTTAACTACATGAGAAGTGTTAGACTTACAGCATTAACAGCATTTCACTTAGGTAACAGTATTTGACTTACAGTCCTTTTTTTTTTTTTTTTTTCCTTTCCTAACACCAGGGGAGCCACCCCTCCTAAATTTCGTTGTTTGGTACCTGTACTGTAGCAATGACAATAAAGAGCATTCATTCATTCATTCATTCACATGTAACAGCATTTGACTTATAATATGTAACAGTATTTGACTTATAATATGTAACAGTATTTGACTTACAGTGTTTGTGTGTGTGTGTGAGTGTGTGTGTGTGTGTGTGTGTGTGTGTGTGTGTGTGTTTGTTTGTTTATTTGTGTTGGTAATGGGGCTTAAAGAGGATGACTCATTAGTGTAATGGGGTCAAAATTGTCTGAAGCACTGATGTGGAATGTTTTAAGCAGTTTGTGTGTGTGTGTGTGTGTGTGTGTGTGTGTTTGTGTGTGTGTGTTACCTCTCTGTCAGGTTTGTGAGGCTTCATCAGCTCCACATGCTGTCCCTTCCTCACCAGCATGACCTGGGAGTCTCCCAGCCAGGCCACATACAGGGTCCGCCCCCGCAGGAAGGTCACCACCCCTGTGGTTCCACAGCGCAGGGTCTGTCACACACGCACGCGCACACACACACACACACACACACACACACACACACACACACACACACACACACACACGCAAAAAGCACTTATGAGTATAAGACTCAAAGGGATAAACAGAGGACAAGGGAAAAATATGATAAATGATAAATGTTTGATTTATGATTAATTAAAATACGGGACTGGATGAATCAGTTAACATTAAAGGCATAGTTCGCTCTTAAATCAAATGTCTGTAATTAACCACATGTTGACACACCAAGACATTTTTGAAGTGGATTTAATCAGGTGATCTATTATATTGGAAAATATGGAAAGGAAAGTTGCTAAGTAATCGGTATAAGGACGTAAGAAGTGTATTGGCTGTTGGCTGGGGTGGTCCAGTGGGTCTAGCACCACGGCCTACAGTACACACACATGTGGGCTGGGGTGGTCCAGTGGCTCTAGCACCACGGCCTACAGTACACACACATGTGGGCTGGGGTGGTCCAGCGGGTCTAGAGACACGGCCACACATGCCCAAGTGGCCAAGAGCTGAACGGATGTGATGTCAGAGCTGAACGGATGTGATGTCTGTCTGCATCAAGTGCTGCTGTCTGCTTCAGCTATTCGCTGACAACGGATATGGTCGTCAGTTAACATGACGCCATACATCGTTAACAGTCGGCAAGCTGTGATCGGAATGGAAAGTGTTTAGGCTAAATGTAATACGATATAGCAGTCACCACATAACTAATTTCATTTTTCAATGTTGATTGATATTGGGCAAAGACGGCTCCCACCAATCCAACACAACATTATTTATTTATTTTTCGCAGTACTAACGTACACCCCAGTAACATTTGAGGACGGTATACAAAAACATTATACCGCCCAACCCTAATCAAGTGAACTACCCCTTTAACCTTTAGATTACTATCTCATTAACTCTAACCCTGCCCCTTTGCATCAGCACAGCTATTATAAATGACAATATGACAGCAGCTGGTGAAACTGGGAGCAAGTTGGCAACCGCCCAAATGTTTGGACTTTTATTCTGAAAAATGTAAATAAATTTCAACATTGTTGAAAATCAATGACACACTTGCTAGTCAAGCCAAAATACAGCAAAGCAATAGATTCGGTGAGTAATCCCCACTACCCTACACTAACTAGGTAGTAGTGGGTACTCACCAAATCCAGTTTTCCCACTTTCACCAGCTGCTGTCACATATGACATGATGTCCTAACGAGGTGCGGTCCAGTTGCTCATGGACCAGAAGTAGGTGAACTGGACCAGAAGTAGGTGAACTGAATTGATGACCAGGTTGAGATGGTGTCATCAGTCCTCAAGTTCAATTGCCCCCAACGAATTGCTATCTTTTCTCTGGCGTAGCTGATTTCCAGTGAGTTGTTAGTGGACAGTCACGTGTTGTTAGGGAAAATGCAGGTTTGAGACTTGAGCTCAGAGTGCGTGAAAACGATACTGTTTGCAGCAACTCGAACATTTGTTTCATACACACATACAAAAGCATTTGGGGAATTACTTTTAGTTCAGTTAAGTAAGCAAGCAATTAGTGGCCTGGGGTGGTCTAGCACTACGGCCTACTGTGAAAACATATGCCCATGTCGGCATGGGTTTGTACCTGACCCATGCCTCCTTCCTTTCCTGTCTTTCTCCACTATCTTCATCCACCCCCCCCTGCAAAAAACAAGAGTGTACAGTACCACACCCCAAAAAATATTCTTTAAAAAAATTAGGAAGCAAGATGATGATGAAGTCATGGAGTCTCAGAAGGACCCTCTCTCCCCTTTCAGTCAGACAGCAGCTCGTTCTGGGTGTGGAGCGTGGGAGTGCAGAGTAGGGTTGGGTACCGAAAATCGGTACCGGTTACTTTACATTCGGGTTGCGCAAGCTGTAAAACACGGTGCACCCTCCTACCCTTAAATGTATCCCGTGTGTTGCCAGGTGTTTCATCAAGTTAGATGTGTTCCCTGCTTTACACGCGAATGATTTTAAGCATTTTGACTCCAAACGTACCTTTCCTACAAACTTCGCGTTGTTTTCGTCGAGTCGGGTGAAATGCAGCCACACTTTAGAACGCTTCATTACTAGGGCCGTCGGCATTCTCTGTGACCTCGTAGCTAGGCTAGCTAGCGAAATTCGATAATATGATGATGATGATAATAATAATAATAATAATAATAATAATAATAATAATAATACAATTCAGATAATATAATAATTTAGTATATATGCTTTCACTCACTCTTCTTAACTCGTAACACAACTGCTCAGCTCACTACACGACACGCACTGAGTGGAAATTTAACAGGCGATGTGACGTCACGAGTCACCAGTTGACTGTTGCATGACACCGGACACCAGGGGGCGAGATAGAAAAGTACCGAAATGAGGTACCGAAATCTCCTTTGCAATTCGGTACGGTAGATACCGAATGTAAAGTAACCGGTATATACCGGTACCGATTTTCGGTACCCAACCCTAGTGCAGAGCGACCCTTACCTCACGTCTGGCCTTCGCGATGAAGTTCTTGTCGGTGACTCTGAAGGCACGGCAAAGGGCCTCCGCCGGGTCCTGGCTGAACATCTCCTGGCGGACCATGTTGATGTGGAGGTGGTTGGCGGCGTAGATGGCGGCGTCCACGCCCCCGTGGCCGTCAAACACCGCGAAGTAGGCCTGCTCCTGCTGGTCCTGAGGTCACACACAATAGTCAGGTCAGGTCAGGAGGTCAGGTGGAGGTCAATGAAGCCTCTGGGTGGTCCTCCCCCCTCTGGCCTTCTCCTCCAGTGGGTTTTTGAGAAGTAGGAGACGGGGAAAGGATGCAACGGACAGACCTTTTGAGATTCAACCTTTATTATGTTGTGAAGAGGTGGGATTGGTGGTCGCCACATGGCGACAGGCCTACCATTCCCCCTGATAGGTGGAAAAAAAATTTTTCACACCTCCAATCTTCACACTCTCGTTGCGTCTGAATATGAAGCCTAATGAGGCACATCTGATCCAATCTTAATCATCTTTTACTTTTTCAAGGGAAGGTGCACATTGTTGCGCTTTTCTGCACCTGACGTGGCCATTTCGCTGACAAATATTTTGAAGTGGAGAAACTGTATGGATAACCATGTTTCCATGAATGACATTCGTATGTTTCCATGAATGACATTAAAAATACCAAGAGAATATGCAAAAAAATCCAAATGCGGGACGCTTAGGTGGCGTATCAGACTAAGCGTCGACCATGTAACCGCAGGGTTCCCGGTTCGATTCCGGCCGCGGACATATCCTGCATGTCATCCCTTCTCTCTCTCACCCATCCTTCCTGTCAAATCTCTACAATCTCTATCACAAAAAAAGGAAAAATATGAGTGGGACTAACTCCATCTGCCTTAATTAATTAACTGGGGTTTATTCCTCAATTAGAAGGCTTACCCAGCGCTGGCAGGCTTCATAGAATGGGATAAACATTTGATCCGACAGAATAATGATCTAATTCTATGTGGATCTTTGGGTCTGTCTCTGGGACGTGGTGTTGGCCAGGGAGCCGGAGTCCATAACCATAGTGGAGGTATGACCCACTGTATAACCATAGTGGAGGTATGACCCTCTGTATAACCATAGTGGCTGACTGACCCTCTGTATAACCATAGTGGCTGACTGACCCTCTGGACAAAAGAGTTCACAAGCAGATCAGCTGGTTCCTCTGTCAGACACATTTACGCTTGTATCGAAATTCTGTGTGTGTGTATTACATTTACACCATTTAGCTGACACTTCTATCCAAAGCTACTTACAATTAGATATTTCAGGGACAGTCTCCCTGGAGTAACTTAGTTACTTACTCAACCCTTACTCAAGGGCACACTAGTGGTGGTGTTCCCAGGTGGGATTTGAACTCATGACCTTCTGATCACCAGTCCAACTCACAATCCACTAGGCCACCACCTACCCTGTGCGTGCGATTGACTGTGTGTTCAGCTCCATTTCAATTATTTCCCTCCTGGACCTGGGGGAGCAGGATAGTGTGCAGTAGCCAACAATAATGCTAGTAGAAGCACTTTATTCACCTGCAGCCACCTACTAGGCTATCATTTAACCTTCATGTTGGAGCTGGAACGGGAAGAACTCAGATCAGGGGTTGTTACTTATCTCCCCCCCCCCCCCCCCCCCCCCCCCCAGTGAAGCTAGTTTAGCCCACCCAGTGTGTGTGTGTGTGTGTGGGGGGGGGAAGCAAAGTCTGGTGGCCAAGATTAAGCTATTGATTATGTGCTCATTAGAATTCCATCTGCTCTCAGTCATGGGTTTTAGTGAGCTCCTTCAGAGCAGCCACTTTCCAAGCCACTAGGGAGGGGAGAGACTGAGCCTGTAGGGCTCCTAACTTTCCTCTCTTGCCGTACCAGAAACTCCAATCGATGAGAATTTAATCGAAAGGGTAGACACTGTCAGACAAAGCAACAGTCAACATTTAGAATAGACTCCTATGGCCAGTTCCACATCCCTAACTCCTCACCCACGGCATTATGTGTATGTCTGAAAGGGTGGGATAGATTCCTAACACATAACCCTTTCACAGGGCCAGAGTGACCTTATCAAACCCTTAAGGGCAGTTCAGACCAAAGATCCGAGGCGAGAGCGTTTTAGAATGTTGCAGAGAAAAACCAAAGATTAAAGATTAAAGATGATTCAGACCGCTGCAACTAGAAAATGGACGTTCTGCCCCGCGGTGGTGTAGCGGTCTACGCACTGGCCACTAGTGCATGCTGCCCACCGGGGCCGGGGTTCGTATCCCGGCTCGCCAGATCCAGATATGGCCGAGGCACACGGGAAGCGGCATATTGGCCGGCCGCTTCCGAGGGCGGGTATAGGAGTATTTCTGGACTAGGATCCGTCGCGCAACACCGCCCCCTGGGTGCCGGAATAACGGTACTGGGCTCGAGGAGCCAGTCAGCCTAGTCTGCCTGGCGCCCTCCTCTGGGACTGCCGGCCACGGGGTCGTGCGGCGGATCCTATGCAATAGGCAGGGGATAATTGGATGCTAAGTTGGGTTAAATTGGCTACCAAATTGGGTGAAAAAGGGATAAAATCTGAAAAACAAATATGAAAAAATAAATAAATAAATGGACGTTCTAAAACCGTCTCGTCTCGTTGCGGATCTTTGGTCTGAACTGGCCTTTACAGATATCAAGTCAGCGCTCAGAGCTGCTAGGAGCCGATTTGGAATTGGGCCCGTAGTTGTTCTACTGTACGTGTACCTGTATGTTGAAGAGAGTGTTGAAGTCGGGGATGACGATGTGTTTGTCCTCCATCTTGCGGCGCATGTTCTTGATGGCGTGGATGGAGGTCTCGTAGTACGGCTGGGGTCGGCGGCGGTAGGGGAAGTCCTTCAGCCACATGCAGCATGTCTCACACAGCGTGTTGAAGATGAGGCGGGCCAGCTTTGGCGACTCAATCTCTGAAAGAGGGGACGCACACACACACACACACACACACACACACACACACACATCACCACAGATTCACACATGCATATGCGATAGGTACCATGCAACGGTACTATGCATCAGCGCACATTTGAAAATTATGCATCTAAATTGAGGGCACATCGATTTAGTCATCATACCCATGTGTTCACATGTAAGCACACGTGTGCCGTCCTACACACGCACACATACAGTACAACAATAACATTGACATGCTCACTCACACACAAACACACACACACACACATTCGTAAAAAAAAACACAGGTTCTGGTTCTATACAGTATGGTGTGTCTGAATTATTAGTGCTATATTCAAGGTCATCCTTTTTCCGCGCACCTGATGGTACTTGACCGTTGCTCATTGTCATGAACGCGCCTCTAGTACCACTAATCCACCCTCCTGAGTGCAGACGTGACAAACAAATTGGCAATACATACACCTGTGTTTGGATTTGTGTCCATTTTGCACTGATGCGGGCTAACTCCGTAGGGAATACTAACATGAAAAACAGCTCCATTGAACTGACCCAAGGGTTACTGTGGAATTAAGGACAAAACGGGTAAGAGATACCATCTGTTGGAGAGGCCAAGGGGCGGGGGGGGGCTGTCACGATGAAGAGGTCTCTTCTCTCAGGCTGGGTTTCTCATATTTTGTCCTCCACACTGTTTCCCTCCTGTCTTCCTAAGACCTGGAGGATCATGGGAGTTGGTCACCTGTTGTCCACGCTGCTACCCTTCCCTGTCCCTCGTGGATAGGCGAACCATTGTGTTTAGTTTCCCAGGAGATACAAGTCAGATAAACACTGTACTATTGGGTTGTACTGTTGCTTCAAATAAAACTGTCTCTATTTCATTATGTTGGATAACTGTAAACTCATGATTTATGATCAAATATTTGGGGAAGGTCGTTGTTGTGGTCTTACAGCACATGTATTTAAAATGTTATATTATCAGGGGCCTCATTCATAAAGCGTGCTTAGATCAAATTTTGATCTTACCCGTGTCGTACGTAGAAAACCACGTCAACGTAGTGATTTATACAATTTCAACGTGAGTCAATTTGATCGTGGAAACGATCGTAGCTCGACGTCGAGTATTCAACTTGCTTACGCACATTACCTACTGGTTATGCGGAGTTATTACAGGCATGTGAGCCGCACTGGAAAAACGTTGCCTACTGTAATTCATGCGAAGTTTAAGTGGCTCGTAATAAAATTAACGATGTTGTTACCAGCCGAGAAAATGGGTTAAATTCAAGATTTAAAGGGAACTAATGTTTATGATTGTATTTCAGTCTTTCTTTATATCCCTCCGGAGCTGTCTATCTCTCTTCAACATGCCTATGCCTTGCCCGGCCACGCGCTAAATGATACTGGATTTCGAGTTGAGTCGGGATGAGGGGGAATGGCACCCCCCCTGAAATAAAAACAGTCCAAATCATCCCCCTTCTAAAACTGCCATCCCCCCTTTCCATCCCTTATGTCATTTTATCAATGAACGTGGTATTACTGCCCTCTACCGCTTCCAGACGCACGCCTACCCTATAATATAGTATTAACGCCCTGTGATAGCGGCTCAAATAGCGGCTGAATGAAGCCAAGTGCTATAATATAATATAATACAGACAGTATATAATATTGTCAGTATTGTCTGTCTGTATTATATTATATTATAGCACTTGGCTTCATTCAGCCGCTATACTTGAGCCTCTATCACAGGGCGTTAATACAAACCTCATTCACCTGCGTTCAATTCCAAGTATGTTTGGTATTTATAGAAGGAAGCACGTACGCAACTTTAAACCATCTCAGCCCGTTTTATAAATAATGCTTACGTCCGTTTAGAAAAATGTGCTTACGTGAAAGTCAAAGATGACGTTCAAGTACTTCTTTATGAATGAGGCCCCAGTACTGTTTGAGAAACGTCAACACACTTTTTTTTTGCTCCACTATGAATACCAAGCAAAACTAAATAGTGAACCCAATCTGAAAAACAAAACATTGAATTAAAGCTGAGAATCTATAGCATCCAAGTGATCTTACTGCACTCTTAGAATTTCAAAGAAGTAAACCAACCAAAGTACCTGTGTCTATTCCTGTGTCCACACTGTATAGATACCTCTCTAACTGTTGTGTTGCATTGTTACCTTAGCTGTAGTGACAAGAGATAAGGTACAGGGCTGGTGGAGGTACACATCGGAGGACGGTAAGGCACAGAATGGAAGGAGGAATGGTATCAAACAATGAGCTTGTCCTCTGATTTCTACCTCAACTAGCCTCCATGGGTACAGAAAGTAGCCACCTCCACCACCACCTTCACCTCCACCACCTTCACCTCTGCCACCGCCTCAACCACCTTCACTTCCGCCACCATCACCTCCACCACCCCCACCACGCCTTCAGAAGGGCTCCCCTCACAACAAAGTATCTTTCTGGTCCGGAAATGACTCGTCTTGAGGAGTGATGAGGTCTGCTATGTAGGTCTTTGTAACCATCCATAGTGAATTAATTTTCTGCCCCATCTAGCAGAGCTGTGCACTCTACACCCCCCCGCCCCCACACACACACACATACACACACACACACACACACACACACAAACAAACAGACACACAAACAGGCATATTTCTTAATCCCCTCCCTTCCTCTCTCCGCTCCTCTCTATTCCTATTTTCTTCTTTCCCTTCTTCCCCAGGCTCTGTAGTTAAATATAACCTACCGTCTCAGAGCCTTGCATATTGTGTGTGTGTGTGGTGCTTGTGTGTGTCTACTCTGCCCCGAGCTGTCTGCTATTCTCCGCCTGGTGCCAGGTTTACCCTCTCTGACCGCCACAGCTTTTTTCAACCCGCTACCCCCCCCAATCCCACCCCTCAAGACATCCCACTTGCCACTCAGACCACCACAGCCCAAATGATCCCTCCCCACATGCTCTCTCTCTCCCTCCCTCCCTCTCTCTCTGATAAGAACACAGAGATCTGAAAGGAGGAGTGTGACAGGGTCACTCCGGCTGCGGTTCCCTTCTGTTCCCGTCTCCTCACTCCGCAAGTGTGCTTTGTTTCTAAGCTAACAAAATGAAGGTAATTCTACGTGACAGCAGAAGGATGATCTCAAGCTGCGGTGTCAAAACAAAGTGGGAAAGCCTGGGAGTGCAACTATTTTAGCATAATGCTAATTATTCACAACAAGATGGTGGTAGCAGCTGTATGGAGAGAGGAAAACGATGTAGGTGTTGGAAGTTGGGTGGTTATCTCGTTTGAGTATGGTGCTGACTGCACATAGATGGGGCAAAACATTCCGTTGAGTTTTCCCCACAGTATTCGGAAGAGAATGACTCTTGGTCAGGTGGTTCAGTGAACAAACCTCCCAGGAAGAGCGACCTTGCCGTAGACCTGAAAGGAGCAGGGCGTCCATTTGTCCTAAGTCGGCCACCTCTGGGGCACTGCGGCAAAAGTCTGGTTGATGTTCCAAACAACAAGATCCTCTCTTATCATAATATAAACCCCCTGAAAGGGACTATTTAGCTCACTTATCGGACATGAGGTATTGTGTCTCTGCGTGTGCGCATGATGAGAAGAGGCAGCAACCAGAGATAGAAAGGTGAAGAGTCCCCCCCCCCCCCCCCCCCCCCCCCTTAGAACAGCCCTGGCCCATCACAACGTGTTTGGATACAAACCCAGTATCGTGTACATACACCCCATTTTAGAAACCGCTTTCACCGGACCAAAACAGTGTTTGTAAACATTAAATATTTCTTTCAAGGGATCTCATTCCCTGATCGCTACCGATAGAACATGTCATTACAACCATTAGGAAGCGTTTAGAAAGCTTGAATGTTACATGCTGGCACCTTTGAAGACTTATTTTGGATTCTAGAGCTTTAGATTTAGATTCTAGGCTTTAGCACTAAAATCCATCACTTTATTACTTTATCAATGTATGGTTCCTTTTTTTACTTGCATACGTTAGGTATTATTATTATTAGTAGTAGTATTATTGTGTTGAGGAACCAAAGCCAAATAATTTTACTCTTGTGTACTTAAGTACTTAATTACAGTAAGATGTAATAAAAGCTGATTCTGATTCTGAGTACATACAAACACAGATGTATGGTGCTGACTAGGGCACTCACGGAGGAAAGGGTCTGCTCCGTCCTCCACGGCCGTGTTGTGGTGGTAGATAGAGAGGTCAGTCTGTAGAATACTGTCTGCTGTCGCCCGGGAGAGGGCAGCTGCCAGGGAGAAGGGGCAGTTACTGTAGAGGAGAGAGAGAAAGAGAAAGAGTTATAGCATCCCCCCCCTTGAAGTGGATTTTTACAAATGGCTATGTATCGCCCAAGCCCTGGGCTGTTTAGAACACACTCTGGTCACCTTAAATAACCAGTATCTTGCTTCATCCATCAACTCATCAACGATTACTCCATCCAGCAGCTTTAGCCCAACCGTTGTGGACGAGCCTCTTAATTCTCCACATTCTTTAATCGTCTGACCGAGCACTCTTTCAATCAACAACTCTTGTGTAATCACTAACAGCTCTGGCCTGAGGCTATCCCTCAGGCATTCGTCAGACCAGTGAACGAGAAAAGCCGCTGTGATGAAGCCAACACTTTCGTAACTGCTGTGTTTCGTAACTGCTGCTGTTTATTTTTTTCTCTCACACACTGTGGGAAGAGGAGTGACCCAGCTGCCCTTCGGGAACCAAAATGGAGGAGTTTCCTCCCCTGCTGGGGGGATGATTGAGCATGGTTCTGCCACCGCACCGCTCCACTCTACTCCAGCTCTCCTGTTTGTGTGAAGCACTCTGCTGAGCGCTGAGAGGTGTTTTACGGTCAGGTATTACGAAACGTAGTGTTGCCACTTCAGGCCTGGATAGTTTTGCTAGAGTGTTCATGGTGTTGCTCCTTTCATATCAGCTGTATCTGCCACGGCTTCAAAAAGGTAGCTACTTTAAAACATTTTACATCCAAATCCAATTATGTAGACATCCCCAGATGAGCCTCACTCATGCAAATGGTGCTTTGAGACTGGCTTGTCCTGAGTCTCTTGTTCTGTTGACAGTCTCCTCATAAAAAAAATCAACTGATCAGATGCAGATAAACTCCCTCCCTGCCTCTAGAGAGGTGCCAGTATCTGTGTGTCCAAACTCAGTCCATGTCTGTGTTGAAGTAGTGTTGAGTGGTTCTGACTGCTTCTTTTATGATAAGAATAAGGTTAAAGGGGAAATCTGGGATTCAAACAACAACAAGGCCATGCCCCCTGTCACGTTTTTGGTAAACAGCTGAGGGACTCTCAAATTCATAGACAGAGCTATGGATGCAAGGAAACTATAAGATCAAAATGCAAGTTTTATCCATGTTTTGAAGCTATAGTGTTTTTTTTTTTGTGCTTTTTTTTTTACAATTACATGCTAACAAACGTATGTTAACAAACGATGAAGTAAAACCAGCTTATATTTTCGGTTCTGATGGGGCAGGACAGTTAAACTAAGCTTGAACTAAACTGACGCATACATTATTATTAAGATTATTTCTAGAATCAACAGCTCTATATTATTCTTTTAAAAGTCAAAAAATAGATGTACAAATCCCAGATTGCCCCTTTAAGGAGGGAAATCAGGAAGTGTTGTAGCATAATTATTCCTGTGTTCTCTCTCTAAGAAACGTATACATTCTTTACCCTGTCACACTTAGACCTGATTAAAATTTGCTCTGAGAATTTGATCGGTGCCAATATTTGCCAGACCTAAAGACAGTACTTTTCACGGTGTGGTGTAGTGTGGCTCTGTGTGACTACTGTGGCCTGGGGGAGTGAGGTAGCTTAGGGAGAGATTTGTTTGTCTCTTGACCTTGAGGCCCCCGTTTCTTCATCTGGGCAGGTTACACCACTGTGTCTGCTCAGCTCCTGTACCCATGGTAACCTGAGGTAAGCCTCAGTGTGTTGACAGCTGATGGCAAGGTCGCCATGACAATGGGCATTGCCCTGGTAAGTGACAGCAGGTACAGCAGTGTACAAGCGGGTAGGCGGCGAGCACCAGGGCTAAAGGTGTGTGTGTGTGTTCTGTTCACACACAGTGGCCGTACATAGCCACCATTGCTCAAGAGACTGAACCAGAGGGTTTGAGGATGAAGGGAGGGATAGATGGATGGAGAGAGGGAGGGAGGGATAGATAGATGGATGGAGAGAGGGAGGGAGGGAGGGAGGGATGGAGAAATCTTCCCTCTTTAAAAAAGAAGTGGAGAAGCAACTCAACAAGCAGGGAGGGGGAAAGTGGAACATTCTCACTCAAGGACAGTCCAATGGCATGCTGCTCTACATAAGGGTAACCAGGGTAACAAGGCCACCTCGGTATGGAGGTAACCAAGGTAACTAGGACTACAGGACTGAAGTCTGATGTGAAGTGAACCAGGTTCACCAGAGCCACTCTGTACCAGGCTCATGACATTCTCTTGTCCCACACTTTATCAACAAACGTCATCAGGGCAGGATCCGAAAGGCTACTTAAGATCACCTGAAAGTAAACATTGTTTGGTGGTTTTCTCATACCCCTTTTCCACCGCTTACGTCAGGGGCTGGGGACTGGATTATCGTGACATTATCATGGCTAGTTTACAACAACGGCTAACTTTAACATCTTACGTTCAGTGTTAATAATAATCGATGTATGCATGCGGGTTGTTTCAAGTGTTACGAGTGTAAGCACAGGTATCAGATATGGGTGATTTGAAAAAGTAGGTGTAAGCACGCGTTCAAAAAAATCTGATATAGGCACCAAATCTTTACTAGGCATTAGGACCTGCGGTGTAAATGCAGCCTAAGAGTGAGTTTGGAAACAATCATAAACCTGTAATGAGATTATCTTGTGACTCTAGATACAGCACATTAATACCACTTAGTCAATTATTAATACCACTTAGTCAACCTCGTTGTGGACACCTTCGGTACCCAGGCGTGACTGAAGTTGTGCTAGTTTAACCACGTGGTTGTCTGAGCTAGTTTAGCTCTGTGGTTGTCTGTGCTAGTTTAGCTCTCTGGTTGTCTGTGCTAGTTAAGCTCTGTGGTTGTCTGTGCTAGTTTAGCTCTGCGGTTGTCTGTGCTAGTTAAGCTCTGTGGTTGTCTGTGCTAGTTTAGCTCTGTGGTTGTCTGTGCTAGTTTAGCTCTGTGGTTGTCTGTGCTAGTTTAGCTCTGTGGTTGGCAGATACTGTGTGTTGTTACTCTAGACAATTCTACTATCTATAAAGTACTTATGTAACCATTCTGATACTAGAGAGCAGTAAGCATGCTATTCTCTGGGGTTCGAAGCTTGTGGTGGTGTGTGTAGAGCTGGACAAGAGAAGCAAAAAGAGCTTTTGACACCCACACACAAACTGCAACGAGGTCGTACGATGACACACGCTTACAGTATGATGAGATGGAGATCAAATAATATTATCATATATTATGAGCCTCCTACTAAAGGGGAGGCTGGTGGAGGTAGAAATCGGAGGACGTGCTCTTTGTAATGCATGAAACGGAGTAAGGAATAGAATCAAAACATAATACGGTTCATTTCATTCCATGCATTACATTGAGCCCCTGAAGTCACACGTTTTTTTAAGCCACTTTACAACACAATTATGTAGGAATTTCAACCTTGTGAAATAAGATTTGCAGTTCCAAAAACGTTTCGTCAAGTAACAAGTTTATTGTCCAGGCAAAATTGTATGGCTCGGTCACCAGGGATGGAAAGGCATCTCAAATACAACTACATGTTTGAGAGACACTAATTTTACATAAGATGTGGTGGCCTGAAAGTTGGGGTGGTTAACAATAGCCTTCCTGACTACCAACCAAGTGGCAGAATTGAATGAATTGTTCCCATGGTAACTAGACAGACCTTGATCAAATGTCTTTACACACAATTCAGTGCTGAGATTTGGACCTTTCTGGTTTCATGTTCTCTTCAGAACGGCCTCGTAGGTCTAAAATGGAAAACACAAGTAGAGAATATTTATATTATATATTTACATTTTTACCATTTAGCAGATGCTTTTATCCAAAGCGACTTACAATTTGAGATTACAGGGACAGTCTCCCTGGAGTAATTTAGGGCTAAGTGCCTTACTCAAGGGTACACTAGTGGTGGTGGTGTTCCCAGATGGGATTTGAACACATGACCTTCTGATCACCAGTCCAACTAACTAGTATCCACTTGGCCACCACTACCCTTTAAGACAGCATAACCTGTTCTCTGGATCAACTTCTTCATAAGAAATACTATTTCGTCTGACCATTGTGCCACATTTATCATGAACAGACATTTCATCAGCTCACAGCTTTTCAAAATAACCTGTTTTAGTCAGTGGATAACGTGACGAGGTTCTCTCTAGCACGAAGCACTGTAAGGCAATATGGGTTCTCTCCTGCTTGCCTTCCTTGCTCTAAAGGTTCCTCTGATCTGGTTAAAATGCAATCAAACATCAATCTCCACTGCCTGAGGAACCATCTATCTCTGCTAATTGATTACTTCTTTGTATTAGAGAGGAGTGGGTGTGTAGAGGAAAGAGGTTGAGTGTGTGTGTGTGTGTGTGTGTGTGTGTGTGTGTGTGTGTGTGTGTGTGCGTGCGGGTGTGAGTGTGTGTGTGTGCGTGTGTGTTGGGGGTTACAGTACATGTCCTGGGGGTGTGTGGTGGGAGGCTTATGCAGCATGGATATGAGTGTTATGTGTGTGCGTAGGAAGAGCATGTGGGAGGAATGATGGTGCTATAAGTTAAGTGGCATGTGTGTGTGCTCTCTGTGTGTGTGTGTGTGAATGTGTGTGATAGAAAGAGAGAGAGAGTGGAAGAGAGGTAGAGAAGAAGAGATTCACAGTACAAAGGTGAGGCAGGGTCTTTTTATATAGAATTGTTGGCCTATGTGCTTCCCTGAACTACTGAGTGACTCAGAGAGAGGGAGAGAGGGAAGGAGAGGGAGAGAGATATGCAGCCAGCAGCCTTATCGGTCCCCAGCTGACACACCAATGGCTGCCGCTGCACTCTGCTGCTGTTCCTCCTTCTCCGCGTTTCCATTCATAGAAACACACACACACACACACACACTCCATCTCTCTCTCCCTTTCTCTCTCGCTCCCTCTTTCACGCTCACTAGCTCACATACTTCGTCACTGGGGGGCGGGGGTGTGGGGGGGGAGCCCTCATTGGCTGAGGGGGCTCCGGCACTCCCATCAGCAGCCAATGGCGGCCCCTCCTCTGCTTGTGCAACATGGTGATGTCAGAGCCGTGTAAAGGAAACCGAGATTAAGACCGGAGCCTTTTTATATCTCTGTGCTTTCTTATTTTTACAAACCAAACACGCAGGTTGGGCTTTTATATAGGTTAGAGACAGATACACAATGCGTCGGTGTGTACCTCAGACGATGTCTTATTTATCAGTATGAGTAACGTCAGTGTTAGCATCGTGGCGTTGGTGGGCTTCGGCCGGGGGAGGGGGGGGAGTGAAGGGGAGAGAGAGCGGGGATGGCTTTACTGCGGCTTTACTGCAGCTGTTATTGATGAGAGATCTGGGTCGGGGAGCCTCGCTTTGACGTCACTGTGACAGAGACAGAGAGGGGGCAGCCTCACTAGAGCTGCTAAGGAGGGGGAGAGGGGGAAAGGGGGGTTAGAGCGAGAGCCAAAGAGAGATGGAGACCCTAGATTATAATCTCAGCAGTTTTACAAGCAGCTCTCTTCTGCAGCCTCTTATCGCTGGGCTGGGGGTGGCCGGCCGGCGGATGTCCAGGGTGCTGTGTACTGTGGCGCCCTAGATGGATCCTCAGACTACGGCACCTTGGGGAGTCCCTTGGGAATGTCCATGGGGATCTGCTTCATGTATAGCTGCAGATTTGCAGGTTGAGAAGCTGACTGATGAAGCATATATGTGAGCATAGGCTGTGTGTGTGTGTGTGTGTGTGTGTGTGTGTGTGTGTGTGTGTGTGTGTTGAGACACAATACCTAACAACGGTGCGTCACTGTCAGCTCTCAAATAACTTTGTGCATGTGTGTGTGCTTGTGTGTGTGTGGGTGGGTGTTAGTGTGTGTGTGTGTGTGTGTGTGTGTGTGTGTGTGCTGCGCCTGAGCACAAACCCATCCCCACCACAGTGCGTCACACACAGCTCTCACGGGGCTCCTGTTCCTACATTAACTTTCAACTGTCCTTGACTGGGACTTGCCAAGATGTCCACACACACTCTCACACTCCCTATCTCGCACACGCACACACGCACGCACACACACGCGCACGCACACACTCCCTATCTCACACACTCGCACACGCACATGCACACGCACACACACACACACACACACACTGCAGCCGAGTTGGTTTAACATACAGCATTCTCACCATTACAAGTAGAGAGCTATAACTAGGCCTTATTGCTACACAGCCTTATTTAAATGTTATAACACATACACTATACATACACACTCCTATACATCCTATACACAGTATTTAGCAAGCATCTGCTGTATTTAGATAGATACAGCAGGCAATAGGGGACCAGTTGAGAATTAGCAAAGCTACAGACACTATGGGCTGGTTTCACAGACAAGGCTTAAGCCTAATCCTAGACTAAAAAACATCTTCAATGGAGATTTTACATTGAAAGTGTGATTTAGTCCAGGACTAGGCTTAAGCCTTGTCTCTGAAACCGGCCCTATGTGTTTCAAATGAAGTAAATCATCAATTAAATAAATGCAACATTGATGTGTTTTGGGGTGACTGCGTCATACGTGTGAGTCGGACCGTGTTTTTTCTGTGTGTGTGTGTAGTTGATGTATGTGCATGCGTGTGTACTGTATGTCGACAAACGTGACTGCATGTATTAGAGTGTACCAAGGCTCTCTTCCTGGATTCTCCCTCCATGTTATTGGGTGTGCAGGTACTGTAATCTCTACGCTGGGTGAGTCAGGGGTTATTAATAGCAGGATGCAGGATTAGGGCGTCTCTAAATCCCTCTACACTTGTCCATTCATCTGCCTCTCCCTACCGCAGTAATTAGAAAGAGCAGGGTCTAGGCCGGCGGACGTCACTGATGCATGTTCTCTTTCCCGGTGCGGAGCACAGAGCAGTGTTTACATCTTCATACTGTGTGCTCTGTCTCTCTTTCTCTCTCTCTCTCTCCCTCTCTCAGGGCTCGCCCTACCCCTCTATCCCAACAAGAATCGGGACACCCTACCCCTACACGTGAACACGCAAAACGGAGGGGTAGGGCTAAATTGTAGGGGCAAGGGGTTGGGAATTGGGCAGTGGTCTATCTCTCTTTCTCTTGGCCTCTCGCTCTCTCTTTCTTGGTCTCTCTTGGTGTGTCTCTCTCTCTCTCTGTCGCTCTCTCTCTCGGTCTCTCTCTCTCTCTCTCAAACTGGAGTGACCCTCTTGGGACATGTTGCCCCATATACCTGTGCAGTAACATGAGTCACACCACTGTATGAACATGCTGTTAGGCCTACATAGTGCTATGGACATTTCTTTGTCACTGCATAGCAAGCATAGATTTGAGCGGTTTATGTGATGACACGATAATAGAGTGGATTCTTGTTTGTGTTCAGTATTCAGTCAGACGTCTGGCGGACACGTCCTTCTCTCCGTGGTTCTGTCTGAGAAGATTTACATGGGGTGGAGGGGTAGCATGGCCGGGGGGGACTGGCTAAATGTCGCTGTGTTAAATGTGAATGTTAGATCACAGTGAATGAGATGAAGGAGAGACGTGTCGCTGTGCCTATTATGGACTGGCGCGCCGAGCAGAGCTTATTTAAATCATCAACCTTGGATGGACAACCCTAAATAGACACACACACAGGAAAGAAAAAACATACTACGCTGGGTGACTGGCAATGGCTGGCCACCTGGGCCTTCTGGGCCAGCTGGTGGAAGCAGACATGGGAGAATCCTCCTTGTCCAGAAATATCAATACTGTTGATGCCTTTGTATGGATAGATATTCCCTCTGCTTTACATAAGAATTGATGTTTTAAGTAGTGTTGTTCCGATACCATTTTTTGATCCCGATACCGATACCGATACCTGACCGTGCAGTACTTGCCGATACCGAGTACCGATCCGATACCACGGCGTTTTGGGGGAAAAAATAAAATAAAAAATTAAAATAATAATTTGAGCCGCATACTCACCTCGATGTAAAATTATTGCTAACACTTAGTCTGGCACTGCTCAAAACCTTTGTAAAACAGGAAAAAATACCAACAGAGAGTGAATGCTATAGAACTTTTTTTTATTGTCTACCTGGTATGGTGACAAGAAAATCAACCCCTCATAAAACCTGAAATGTGGCTCTCACAGATGCCAATCAGTGCAATATCCATTTAAGATATAAAACAGTCGTAGTAGTAGTGCAACAGCAAGTGAACATTTACAAACAAAATAACTTTAAGATATAAAACAGTCGTAGTAGTAGTGCAACAGCAAGTAAACATTTACAACATTGTCCCATTGTCCCACATTGTCAACAAAGGAGAGGGGCAGGTCACAGAGCACAATCATTTCAGACATTTTCTCAGTCATCTTTCTTGCCATTTCACTCGTCGCGTCCCACTGGTCCTTTTTATGGAATGCGCTACTCAGCATTTGTTGTTTTGCTCCATCCGTTCTCTTGCTCGCTGTCGCTGCAGTAGATGACAGAAACTCGTCGTGCTCTTTAATATGTTTTAGCTTTAAATGCTTAATTAAGTTGCTAGTATTGAAACTGGCAGCTTTAGTGCCACCCCTCGACACATTGAGACCGCAAATTGTGCATTTAGCCTTTGTACACACCGGACTATCCACCTTGAAATATCTCCAAACCGCCGACATGTTTTCCTCTATAGCATGCGTGTTTGTTTTTCCGCGATAGTGAAAAGTGAAAACGAAAGCTGCCACGCCATTGGTTGAGAGCAGCTGCTCTGGGAGGAGCATGCCTGGGCATGTCTGCGCATGTCTGTGTTAGGAAGGCGGTGTCAGATTACAGACAAGCTGAGAAAAACGCAACGTGGTATCGGGAGTTATTATTTGTTAGTACTCGCCGATACCGATACCAGCATTTTTGTGCGTATCGGTGGCCATGCCGATACTAGTATCGGTATCGGAACAACACTAGTTTTAAGTGTGATCAATACTATTGCTGAGTATAACTAATTCTCCACTAAGAATCGTTATGATTCAAGGATTTTAATTTGAGAGACTGTCGTGATCAGGCTGATGCTCTCCAATATCTAACCATCATTTACATTTTAACCACTTTAGACGACACTTTTATCCAAAGCAACGTACAATTAAAGATTACAGGGACAGTCTCCCTGGAGTAACTTCGGGCTAAGTGCCTTACTCAAAGGCACACTAGTGGTGGTCTTTGAACTCCAGTCCAACTCACTATCCACTAGGCCAGGCCACCACTGCCACTATCATCTGTCAATGTTGTATTCTGAAATGAATAATCTCTCATTGATAAAAAAATAACACACCACACAATTTAGACCCCTAGCTCTCGAAAACAGAATTGTTTTTGTGCAGCAACAAAGCATGTTTAATTGTTAAATGTTATGTTCATATGGAGTACACATTGTTTTGTTGAGAACCTGAACCAGCACATTCATTATTGCTGAGCAAAAATAATCATGCTTTTGTGTTAGCCCGTTAAGCCGGGTAACCGTGATACCTGCAATGAACTGAATCGGGGCTTTAATTTGTTCACGCAAGTACCAGATGAAATGAGGACATGGTTGACATGCAGTACGCCCAATGATGATCTGCTCTCATTTTGTGGCTTAGAAAATGATGTGGGCCAGTTTAACACAGTGTAGTACTGTATCTCATACACAGTGTTTTGGTACTGCGACCATCCATGTGGACCGAACACAAGGAAGTAGCTGTGTTGACTTGATCACCTGCAACAGACGCTTCCGTTTGAGCTTCAGAGGATGGGTCGTTTACTGTCCCATCATGACGAAATGTGCCACTGCTGCAGCTAGCAGCACTTAAAGGAAAAATAGCTATTTTTACATGCAGTTGCAAGCCACTCTCTCGCTCCATCTTTCTACTGCTCTCATTTTATTAATTTGTCCCTCTACTCCTCCCCATTCTCTCTCTCTCTTAACGAAAGGTCAGATCACTACAAAGACGGACTGTAAGAAGAAGCCATGCTAAGCCACTGCCGCTGTCATGTTCTTTTTCAAAGCAGAAGATAATATCTTACACTATAGTATACTTATGTAACTTATCTAAGAAAGACAGAATCAGAGTGCATGTGTTCCTCCAGCTGCATCCTTTTCCAACTCCACCTACCACAGTTCCTTGACCTTGAAAGAGTGTGTATTGACATGGTCATTGAAATGTAATCAGGGGAGCTAACATGTTGTCAGTGTAGACAAGCACTTGGTTGTCCAGAAGGGTTTACTGCTCACAGTGGGAATGCCATACTACTGTCTATGTTTAAAATGAAACCAAAGCAATGTTGTGTAGTTAAATGACATATTCAAGGCCTCTGCAAGCATCTACAGTAGGAACTCTTATCATTTTAAGGACCACTTAAGCAGGGACCATCTCGAATCCATTGATGTAAGTTTAAAGTCAAGTTCATCCTCAGCGTTCAGTGGGTCGTATGGTGGAGACAAGAGCACGTCATCATGGCTAAGGGCTTGCATTGCTGAATCACCGCATCTGATCTCTAGAGCAAGGATCTTAATACTCAAATGGCTTCCGCTTGAACTGGAGCCTTGAAGGACCCTACGTCAAGGGTAGATGGCCAGTTCACATGGCTTTATCTGTGGAAGAGTAACGTGTTAAGCTTAGACAGTATGGCATGGCACAGTGATCCCCATCGACAAGGTTAAACGCAGCCCACGACGGGCAAGAGGTTGAGTAGCACAGCTTAAAGCAAAGGAAACCAGGGCATGGTGGTTATTTATATACTGCAAGATTGAGTCATTGACATGGGCCGTGCAAAAGTGTACCAATGTTGTATGTTGAATGTTGATGTCACACTACATGTACATATGATTGACATGTACATATGATGGATATGACTGACCAAACCAGGCCACCTAAAGGGACAGCTTTCTCCTCTCACCCGCCTCCAAAGGATTTGCTTGAGCCCACAGCAAATTTGCCAAACAAACCCTGTTCGGATTATTTATTGTCAGTATTAAGGCAAACAAAGGCAACCCTCAAGGCAGGTGAGCGAGAATGACAGTAGGGAGGACCATACACAAGCAGAGCTTGTCAGAGCTATCAAAATGTCTTTATTGTTGGAGTGTAGTTTTCTGATGTCGTAAAGTAAGCTTATGCTCAGCTCCAACATTGAAGAAATCCAACAAAATCAAAACCATAGAGGGTAGTTGTGGCCCCCAATCCATATGACTGCTTGGCCCCATCCCATTTCAACCCTTGGCCCTCGATTATAGCCCTACCCCTCCGTTTTGCGCATTCACATGCAGGGCAGGGGTGTCCCAATTCTTGTTTTCATGTAGGGGTATCAGGGGTATTTCATGTATTTTGGCTTGACTAGCGAGTTTATGTTGTGATTCTCAACATTGATTGATTGATTGAAAACTTTATTAGAAGATTTGCAGAAGTTGGTACATGAAAGTACATATTACATACAAGGTCAACTAACAGGATAAAAACCCAAGAAAGCCACTGGCTTATTTCAATTGGGGTCCTTGATTCTCAATTCATCGTTACATGTAAGACCGACAAAACAAACTAGTACTATCTACAAGATAATACAGACAAATAACTATTACTATCTACAAGATAAAAATACATCCATCATGGGAAGAACAATACAACAAAACATCAGGTATGTACAGCGGGTAGGACAGGTGGGGACATACACCACAGGTGGGGGCGGGGGACAAAACACAAAGTATGTACAGTGGGTAGTTCGGGTCTTTTAATCTGATTTTTGATTTAGAGGGTCCAGTTACGGATTGCAGCCTCCTGTAAATGTTTTTTGAGAGTGGTTTTGAAGGTGGGCAGTGTTTTGCACTCCTTTAAGATTATAGGAAGGGCGTTCCACATTTTTACTGCATAGTTTGCAAACGAGTTTAACCCCTTGTTTGTGGTGCAACGCGGTTGAACGTGGTTCGTGGAGCTTCCTCTGGTGTTGTATGTGTGGACGTTGTTCACTTTTTGGAAGTATGTTGAAACATAGTTGAAAACGTTGAAACATAGTTCCATCATGTTTCAAAAGAAAAGTCTGAACATTTTGGTTGGTTGCTGATATGAGGACCAAAGCATTAGAACGTGTCACATATACTCTACTACTCTCATGTAAAACTGTGGTGTGTGTGTTACTGTAATGAGTGTTTACAGTATGTAGCCCACAGTTGGCTTGTAATCTATAGTACAACTTCGTTTTCTAGAATAGTAGTGAAGGGGTAAACAAGGTGAAACGTGTCACAGTGCTGAGATGAACGGAGCCCTGAGAGTGGCTCTATTTCAGAGAGGGGTGACCTACTTGGGCCAAGGAGGACAGTTATTTGGGCTGTTGTGACATTGAAGGACGAGGAATCCTGCATCCTGGTATTTCGGCACTTAAGGAAAGAGGCTGGACAAAAATCCCTAAGCACCGCAATGAGAACTGTATCCGGCTTGAGTACTCATATGATAAAAATGATCATCCAGTATTATGTTTCACTTGATTTAACATATGCTCTGAGTTAGAGCCAGTCAGCACAGATGAACAGGAGTGTCATATATTCATATATATACTCACTGTACCTCAAGGTAACATTAACAGATACTCTGTTAATATGACCTAATTTCCACAACATTGCTGATAACATGTTAAATCTATTCTATTTAACATATAAACATATGAAATCTTGCTTATTCTGTACTGACAGAAAAATCCTAAAATCATTCTACAATCATGTAGCTGATTCACTAATGCATATTTGTGTATTCATTCCATTAATCAGCCTCTAACAATGAAGATGGTGTCCTAATTGGATACTCGGTCTCCCTTTGAATAGTTGGAGAGTTGGAATTCTCTGTCATCTACTTGGGTGAAGCTGTTACATGTTGATGAGATGTACATTCCAAGATTGCTACCTTTTTTTGGGTACGTGTAATGGGTAAGATATGAGGCCCAAATAGCTACCTCTTCATACATTGTCACTCAAACTCTCACACACACACACACACACACACACACACACACAATGTATTTCCAAATGGAGATAGACTATTACGTGCCCTGCTGAAGCCTGCATAAAACATGCTGGTTCTTCTGTCGAAAAACGTCGAATATTTTCCCATTTCGTTACTACCGTTTTTAAAATGTATTTTGTTATAATTTGATGAGCCTACTGGAGGCTATAGGCACATTTTTGTCGTTGTGTGAAATAATAATGGTACAGTCATGATACTCAAAACTGCGGTTTAACTGTAAATCGCGGTATTATTTGGGGACGGTTTATCGGTATCAAAAGCCTAGTTCCTGCTTGTGTGTGTGTGTGACAGTTTGTTTTAGAGATGATGGCATTCCTGCAGTGCCTCTGTACATGACTCATGCATTGAACCAGGGTTTGTTTTACTGTTACGTCCAAGCACTAGAGAAAGAAGTCATCAGGTATATCGTAGTAACTTGGATACCTGCAGATGACAGTCAGTCGTCTTTGTGTTTCTGTCTCTACCACGTCATTTGACGCAAACGGCCGCGTATAGTTATTATAGACTTACCACTAGGTCCTTCCTGAATTTCTCACTTGTAGTTCTCCTCCTCAGAAATCAGAGATCAGACTCTTCCACGAATGTAATAGTGTCAGTCAGGCCTGCTCTTTTGTGTGTCCTACACTGAAAGATGCCGACGCCCCTCTTGATCTGACGCACACAATTCCTCACTACAACCTGGGCTGGGAGGATAATCTTGTCAGCCGATGGAGTGAAGGGGTGAGGAACAGAGGATGATAAAAGACAGCTAGAGGAGAGTTCCCGGAATGAGAATCAAAATCCTTGAGGCCCTTTTGGACAAGACAGATGGGTTCTATCTTGGACTCCCCGGCATGGCAGCCATCTTCCGTCCAAAGATAATAACTCTGTCTGAAGAGCTGCGGGGTTATAAATCTGATAATAAGATGCCCTGCCTGGACTGAATATTTTCAGACATACATGGCTGCAATATTACAGTACCGCCGTTCAGCAGCAGAGCAGTCTCACTCAGAATGTGATCATTGTGATGATGATAGCCTTCGGTCACAGATGTTGTCGTCTTCCGAGCTTTCCGCTTTTGCGACCAGAAAAAATACTGATATCTCGACCCCAAGAGCATAACAAAACTCTCGTCAATGTTGATTGATCTACAGCAGAAAAATGTATCCACTCTCTATTCTCCAGTACATGAGCTGGAAACTAAGGATGCCCCCAATACAATTTTTTGCCACTGATACTGATCACCGATAATCTATGAGCAATATCGGCTGATATACTGCTGATACCGATCAAATAATAGCCTAATACTAATAGTAATAATAGCTACAACACAGGTAACATTCGCGTATCTGCGACTGCTGCGCAGGCTCAACTCTCCCGGTGCATACTGGGAACTGGAGTCCTAATGTTATAAACACAACACCACACTCACCTCTGACTACACTAAATGCCCTAAGATTCCCGTGTTGTGCCTTTACAGACATGTCAATGGCATTCCCGGGTTTGCATGAGCTACTTGAATCACACATTGAACTGGATGCAGAACTGGAACGTAGTAGACGGGAATTTGAACGGGACAGGTGCGTGAGACTGCCATATGAGGGGAAGAGCGGCAGTTGCTATGGCCTTTGTTCAGGCACAGTTGGGTGTGTGTAAGTTACATACGCAATAGTGATCATACCTCAGTTTTATATGTATTTATCATCATATTCTTTACATTAATTTAACAGCGAGTTAACTCGTATTATGCTTACCATCACCAAGCTCGCTAACTAAAGCACTTGATTACCGTTGATATAAACATGCTATACTAGTCCAAAAGAACAGTATGGGAGAACTTGGTGATGGTAAGCATAATACGAGTCCACTCAATTAGACATATTGCTAGTAACAATAAACAGAAGGAACAGCGCAGCGCACACTGTGTTGTCGGCCTGATTAAGCACAGTTGAAGCGAGGGAGTGACTAGAAATGCCACTGGCGCGCACTGCGTAAACATATCACCAATGTGCATTTGATAAGTAAGTCATTAGCTAAGTAAGTAAGCTAGCTAACTATGATTGGAAATGAAGTAGTAGTAGTTTCAGTTTAACAAGCATGCGAGAGTGGCTCGTTTAGGTTAATGGGCATGCGACAATGAATTGTTTCACGTTGTTTGCCTCGTTCATCGGTTGTCGTGATTGGCGACTAGAAAGCATCATCGGATTTCCCCGATCTCATAGTTTTTACTGATTATCGGACGATTCCGATTGCTAGCCGATCGATTGGGGCATCCCTACTGGAAACATCATAGTATTGTGGGTCCACTTAAAACAGCAAGAACCAGTAAGAAAACAGTACTCAGCTCATTTTGACTCAACACACCTCTGGGTCGTGAATAAACACTCGCTGTCAAAGAAAAGCAAGTAAAGGAATAACATCAGAAGTGGAGGGGTGTTTTGCTTACGTTACGCATCCTTGATGAGCTCCTTAACTCTCCCAGCTTTTTAAAAAGGGCTCTGAGGTCTTTCCCCTCTCACCTAAGGATCACCATTGTTCAGTGGCTCCTCAAGGCTGTGTTAGTGTTGTTTTAGTGTGTAGGTTAGGCTCATTTCCCTTACAGCAGTCAGATCAGCACTAAAAGCCTCTCCAGAGTCTGTTTGCTCAGGAGGGGTGAACTCTAGGCCAAGTGACTCAGGGAAATCCCATCAGATGCGACACAGAGCACGGAGACACAATTGATATGAGAACACTACCACAGAGCACGGAGACAGAATTGTGAAGCACTACCACAAATGGATGGCCATTACAATAGCATGGAACGATGCCACACTGTCACTCTCTCTCTATGGTTTGATGATCTGTTTAATCTGTCAAAGAACCCTCCTCGGAGCACAGTGAAGGGTCCTGGACAATATCATTCAAGTGCTAATCCATTAACATGGATAGCTGAAACCAGTGTCGTCATTAAGCCTGGGCCTCCCGAATGTGTTCTGAATAGCCCCGGATCTCTAGATCCTGAAAGAAATTAAGCCATCGATTTAGTGCATAGCCGTCGATTTAACACATGCTACCACCCGTCAATCAAAATCTCTGCTACCCCACCCCCATCGATGAAACGTGAGCTGGGCTAAGACCCCGATGTTTCAAGATCCTAACAACGACTGGTTGAAACGATCATCTCCGTTCTCCTTCGCAAAAAATATTTCGATGTGCCATCGGTGGGATTGTAAATTGAAAATTCACTGTCATCACATGATATGACCATCATGACAGAGTTGATTTTTTAGATTACCCTCAAGTGTGAGTAGCCTGCCTAGGTTTCAAGGAACCAAATGGGTCGTACCAAAGGGGCCTTATCTCACTCCGTGTCCCCCGTTAAGGATTACAGGCCTAATCCTCCCGGAATTATAATACGCACTGCATTCCACCACTATATCATTGACGAGTGCCAGAGGGCCACTGGATTCGGAGAGAAACTGCTTTCCTCTCAGATGGCACATTCAGAGTACCGCAGGGACTCAAGGAAGTAATCAGCTTCAAAAACAACATCATCATCATCATCATCATCATGGAGATGAAGGCCCTGCCGGTTTCCTCAGGGGACGGAAGGAAGCGTCTAGTGTAAACACCAGGAAATGAGATGAAGCCACGATGGCACGGACAGAGGGGTGAACTGGACAGAGACAGAATGTAGATGTTGGTTGTAGATCTTGGTTGGCATTTTGATTGGTCATGTTTGATTCATTGCCTTCTGAGATGTTGTCATCCGTAATTGTTTTAGACACACTGTCACCAAGAGAAATGGGGAGTGAGAATGTATTCAAAATGTGTTGCAGCCAGGAACCATAGGTAAGTACTGAGTCATTCTAGACTGGATAAAAGGGCATTTTGAGCCCTGATTCTGAGGGCTTTTGTTTTATATAATGACAATAATGACATGACTGTATGACGATTGGATGAAAAGCCTACAAAATTGACTGCTCGTCCTGTTGATGTGGAGAGGATTCCCAGTGATAATGCATACTGTTCTTCCCCTGACATACTGCCTCAACAGACATGTGGGTATTGTGGAATCTCTGAAAGGGTTAAGTCCGTGAACCAGCTGTCCCCCCCTCCTGTCCACTGACACACTGATCAGCAGTCCTCTGAGCAGAGCAACCACTCCCACACAGTCACGCTATTATGCACGCGCGCACACACACGTACACACGCACACACAGAAACACTGTCATAGACCCATAGAGATGCAGTCACACAAGTCCAGTACATACTTGTACTGTATAAAACCTTCCTTCATCTCAAACATTGCACACGCCCAGGCGACAGTAAGTGTGACACATCAATAAAGGCTGACATACAGAATAACAGTTACCGCACACATTGCAGGATGCATACCAAACACACCCGTGACTCATCGTCCCGTCAAACCATCAAATACGCAGTGCGCTGACTAGGTTCCATCCCACTAGCTTTGGTCCCCTGACCAGTTCTAGTTTTGTTTCTCTACTCATTAGTTAATATTTTCCACTTGTGTTAATCTTAATTAAACTACAGAGACTGTCATTAGGCATCATGCTAGTTTAATTGTTGTTCACTTGAGTGGTGTCCAGAGGACCATTGACAAAACTACTGTATTTCACTTCACATTTTTCATTCATGACGTCAAGTATAGTATCTTGGGTATGTCACAGACTTTGCTTATAAGATTCCTTTATTGAGCGACCATACTTCAACTGTACCTCAGGATGGAGAGAGGTAGGTTACTGTATACAGCAATGGCACTACTGCCCCTAGAGGTCCTCTTCCTGTATGAAATGGGCACTTTTTGAAGGTCTCTCTCTCTCTCACCTTTGATCTTTTTAGGTCCCAGAGTGCTCGATTTCTTTTTCATTTTGCAGGTCCTCTTTATGTGCCCTGTCTTACCGCAGTTGTGACACTTTTCTCCTGTGAACCTGCACTCATTTGCCAAGTGGCTGCCAAGTGGCTCGCTGCTCCCACCACACCTGTAGCATTTAGAGGTCTCCCACTGCTGCGTCCTCGCGCGGTCGTCCACGTTGTAAACGATCCCCGCCACAGGTCGGCTCCCTTTTCCATCGCTCATAGAATTCAAGTCTTTTATGTCTTTGTTGGCCGCTCCCATGGCCAGCGCTTTCTTTAGCGCTGTGTCAAATGTCAAAACATCCTCTGACAAAAGTTTCCACTGTATTCTGTCGTCATTTATCCCGCACACTAATCTGTCACGTAGCATCACTGTCAGCATGTCTCCATTGCAGTCCTGCGCAAGTTTACTCAGCTCAGCCACATATTCAATTACACTTTCCTCAGGTTTCCTATTTCTTGAGTTGAATTTCCATCTTTGTACTATTTCACTCGGTTTAGGATTGAAATGGGACTTCAGTAGATTCAGTCAGTCGGCATATAATTGTTCTCCTGGCGTTGCCGGGCTCAGTAAGTTTCTCATCAATGCGTAGGTCTGCCGCCCACACAACTCAGTAGGCCCTTTTTCTTGCAGAGATCTAATTTGCAACAAAAAATGCTCCAGAATGTCACAATATTCTTCCCACAACTGTGTCTTGTTGTCAAATGGTGCCACCGAACCGAATGTACCTGCCTTCCTGTCTGTCGTCCAGTCACTGCTGCCAAAGAGAGAGCGAAGCATGTGCTAGCTTGCCCAACGTCGATAGCTTCACACTCGTAGCTTTTTCTAGCTAACTAGCCTGTTACTGGTTTCTCAGTGTTTCCTCCGTTGCTTACTTGGTAACGGTCTTCACCAATTACGTATTCCAATGTATCCTCATCGCCATATGTAGTAACTTGGGTATACTACCTATTAACTGGACTGCCACAGACTTTGCTTAAAGATTCCTTTATTGCGAACCGTGGCTCTCCTGGATAGCGACTATATTTCAACTGTACCTCAGGATGGAGAGCGGTAGGTTACTGTACACAGCAATGGCACTACTGCCCGTAGAGGTCCTCTTCCTATATGAAATGGGCACTTTTTGAATGTCAGTTATGAAGTGTTGAACAGGCAGTTTTCCAAAAATCAATGTCAAATATATCCGTCGCTTCACTAGTTGTGTAAAATCTAGAAAGTTTATAGACATCAATTGATGTGAAATACCTTGTTTTAATGTTCATGAGTAAATTATCCCTGCTATATAAGGTAGAGTTTTGCCGATCCATTACTGATTGGCTTTTCTATAGAAAGGCCACAGGGGATTTATACTCTCTACGCATAGAACGCATCACTGACGCTCATCTTAACTCAGGCTCTAATCTGGCTCTTTTCTGAAGCATCGTTCACACAGACTGCTGTATTCCGACATAATAAGGACATGATGGAGAGGTTTTCTTGTAGCTGTATGAGAATGAGACGTAAAATCAGAGAGACAGCAGCCTAGACTTTTACGCTTCTCTCCAAAAGAGGCAATATTGCTGTAGGTAGGCAGTGATAGAAAAAAAATCACATTCAATTGGCAGCACAATCAGCGTCCTGTGGTGCTGAAAATCACCCATCTGATACCTGCTGACATGTTGCACTAGGAGAGAGATAACACATTATGTCTTATGGATCCTGGTCCTTAGGTGTTAGCAGTTCCGTCACGTAGCGTCATGTACAGGACAGACCACTGACAGGACTGATCTCCAGGTCAAGCTGGGGACGGAGCTCCGTTAGCACGTAGTTACCAGCTGACGTCAGGAGAACGGGGAGGGGTGTGGACTGTACGTGTTCTGCCCCCACCCCCGAGACTCCGCGAGGCCCTGGCTGTGCTCAGAGCACCATGAGGTGGACGGAGCTCTGCTGACGTCATGCTACACTGGGAACTTTGCCTCGAGCAGCGGCAGAGGGAGGCTGACGAGAGCTGGGATGACTGCTGATGCCATAGAGAGACTCAGAGAGAACAGAGAGTGGCGTGTGCACTGCATAAACAATAAGGCGTTTCAGTATTGTGTATTGAGTATCGTGGAGACTTGCTTTTTTCAAAACCTGTGCAGGCTGTGTAGACTTCCTTAACCCTTTTTTTGATTGATTGAAAACTTTATTAGAAGATTTGCAGAAGTAGGTACATGAAAGTACATATTACATACAAGGTCAACTAACAGGATAAAAACCCAAGAAAGCCACTGGCTTATTTCAATTGGGGTCCTTGATTCTCAATTCATCGTTACATGTAAGACAGACAAAAAAAAAAAGGTCCTCTTCCTTCGTTTGTTTTGCTTCTTCTCTGTTACGATGCCACATTCCACAATGGCTATTTCAGTGATTGATTTAAGATACATACTACTCCATATCAAACTTTAGACACATGCCATGTATACTGTACCTTAAGACCTGGCATTAGGATGTATAGTTTCCATTATCAATGATCCATTCCCCCTACTAGGCTTCCGGTGCAGGACTGAGAACTTAAATGTACCTCCCTTAAAGGCATTTGAACAAGCTCATGTGGAGCTCCACACAGCGCCGTAAGACACTATTATGTAATCCACCAGCTGGTAGATCAGTTGTTTCATAATGGCCTATAGGGTTAGGCATAGGGGTGTAACGGATCACGGAAATTCCGTGATCCGTTCGGATCGCCCTCCACGGTTCGGAACGCGTGTGTACCGCGGATCAATTGCAAAAAAAAAAAAAAAAAAAAAACTCGTTTTTTTTTTTTTTTGCGTTCGTAAATCCGCTCTGGAATCTGATCAGCGTTCAAGGAACGCCTCTTGTCCAATCAAATTAATTGGTCCCTTTATGACGTCGGACCCAGTGTGCGCTCCGGCGCTCTCAAAGCGAATTTACGAACGCGGCCCAAGTGTATCATGTTACGTTGTTCGGCGGAGAAGAACTCGAAATGCCTCCCTCGTCATTTAAATCCCATGTATGGGAGCACTTTGTCTTCTCTGTCAACTATGACGGGAGGCACGAAAAAGGTAGCTCGACAACTCAAAAAAAACATTTTTTTCATACCATGTTCAAAATAAGAGTTCACTTTATTATTTAGTTAAAAGTGGCATAAAACATGTGTATTCATCTGCTTTAAAGAGCCCAGTGATTCACTGCTGCAACCAGGCGCCTCCTCCCTCTCTCCTATCAGTTAAATTGAGTGTATTTCAGTATGATTATGTCATGTTTGAGTGTAGAATATGTTATATATATTATATATATATATATGTATATATATATATGTATATATATATATATATATATTACCAGTTTTGACATCTTGAATGTTGTTGGTTTTTGTCACATAGTAAAAGTGGTGTTTTTACAGAATTCAAGGAAAAAGCAGTTTTTATCAAAACAAAAATGTTTGTGTTGATCCGAAAAATGATCCGATCCGTGACTCAAAAACCGTGACACGATCCGATCCGTGAGTTAGGTGATCCGTTACACCCCTAGTTAGGCAGAACGTCTCAGAGGCCTTATCACAGGAGCTTCTTTACTCTTCCTGACCAGGACACAACCCACAACACTTGGCATCATCCAATTAGTCAAAATATGCCAAAATGGCTACCGGCAAGTTGACCAAAAGGTACATACTAGAAAGACAGGTGGATTGGAGTGGGGGCATGGGGGGTGAGAGGGTGTTACCCCTAAAACCATTGGCCCTGTTGGCAACCCAGTGCATGCCACGCTGACTCACTGCCAGAACTCTGGGGGGACATGTCTTGTATTCAAACGGTGATTCATGGCTTCTTGTGGATGAGAGGCGCACTTGACTAAAGCGCAGCGGCTAATCGCCGGGCTTTAGGGGCGGCTCAGCCGATCAGCACACTGCTTATTATGACTCAGCCCTCCCACACGCTCGCACTATCCGGCTCTCTGGGCGCTATTGAGTGAAGGCCGGTTCCACAGCAGAGACATGGTGTGTGATCATGTTCACCGTGTGCCGTCCCGCGATTGGAGGTTGTCCTCACACACCGGCCTGTCTCGTCGGCTGCCTGCTTGTCGCCTTCCAACTGTTACCATGCTGTCCTCAAACTACAGCGGCTTTGTTGTCTAAGGGAGAACATGCTGTAGGCAACCTCGGCTAGCAATTGTAGCCTGACTATATACAGTATGTGCCTGATATTCATTCAAGATCATCACATTGCATCTCTTACATGATGTTATAAGACATGCATAGAAAGAGTCCAGAGCTAGACTCCAGCCAGAGGCTCCAAGAGAGAACAGCATCTAGACAGATTCCCAGAACAAAGTCCAAAGACTGACAGAAACTCCCAATAGACAAGAGTAAGGGATACACTCTTTCCCCCCTTTAATCCATTCACACAGAAAGTTCCCTAGCCACATGGCCTGGAGTGCACACATATGCCCATGTCGGCATGGTTTAGAATCCATGCCCTCTTCTCCTTACTTTCCTGTCTATCTTCACTAACTCTATCCAATAAAATGAAAAATATGAGTGAGACTGCTTCACTCAGAAAAAAATAACCTTTAAAAAGCCAGAACTTCACTTCTGGGCAGCTACTGCCACCCTGAGACATGGAGTATAGTCTGTCATGTACAATTATGTAAAATGTCTACTGCACCCAAGCCAGGCAGCTTGGTACCTTATATCTATGTCTTTGACCAAATGTACATGGGGGACCTGACACATTGAGAGAAACATTCATAGTGAATGAATGGCATGTCATTTCAGGGACCGTGGGAGGATAGCACTTATTAGCTGATGACAACGTCATGGCAACGACTCTGGGCACACTGTTGTGAACAGACCATCTGGCGTATGGGTAGGGTTGGATAGAGTCAGTCATTCACCAGACCTGAATTCCATCACTGCCAGGGAGATCAGTGGAAGACCTGAGCCAAGCTCACACACAGTCCTCACTTTGGAACGGCTATTTGTGAGCTAGCACAGCTAATTAAAGAGCTAACTGTGCAGTATGTGGTATTCTGTCTTTCTTATGCTACTTTATCAACCAAACCGCCTTTGTTCACATATGAAATCAATCTGTAGATCCAATTAATTGGATCCAAGAACAAACAAGCCAATGATAATGAGAGCCCTGAGGCGGAATACACTTCCTGATAATCGTGCAGTGTGGAGAACTGCAAGGGGGGGAGGGGGGGGGCTTAGCTTTTTTGTCCTGGGGGAGAGTGAGCGCTGGAAGTTAATCGCATTGAGTCTCTATTAAATATGTAGGTGGGTAGCTGCCTCAATAATGCAGACTTTCTCCATGGCGTTTTTTTGGCGTCATAGGACACCAAACACGCCTCAGCGGAGTGTGTCTGCCCGGTTTGCCCCGTTTGCAAAGGGATCGTGGGCTAAAGCTGCTTAGACAGTGTGACTAGAAAGGAGATGCTGCTGCCATTGAACACAATGGGCCAGCCAGGGCAATGTGTTCTGAGGGGGTTCAAATGGAGAGCTGTTTAGAAGCCCAATCAGAAATCTCATTCAGAAAAGTCATTCAGTCATTCAGTAGGTGCAGCCATCTATATCCGTTATATCAGATGAACCCAGCAACAGTATCAATGAATCAACAGGCGCAAATTTAGCTTTGTTAAGTGTTGCTAACGGATCTCTACTAGTCATATGATCATCTTTCTCCTGCAGTCATATCATTTGACCAGCTGAAAGTGCTGTTGTGTTAAATGGGGTTACGGCGTCACTGTGCACAGAAACAACCTAATTAATGTGTACTGTTGACAGAGGAGCGTACTGTTGTTTGTTTGGTATGTTGGCACACACCTAAAATGACTTACTGTCTTACACATGGCTAACTTCAGACACTTGGGGGCATATTCAATGTTAGATTCAATGTATTTCTTAAAGAAACTTTATGAATTTCACACACAATAAGGTGCATTTTTCTCATGATTGGATTTGTGTATGCTCTGGTATACCTGCTTGCAAGCAGTCTCCCTCTCTTTTTGCGTTCTATTCAGCAGCAGTCATTTGCATCCTGTCAGGGCAGACAGAGCTCTGGACGGGCTGGTCGGGAGGCAGCTCCGTCCGTTGGAGCAACTGCTTTGCATTCACTTCTTCTGCTGCAAACATATGACTCAACATTTGACTATGGGCAGCCCATAAACAAAGAGGCTGGATATACACTTGGTGAGAGCAGACTTGGTGTATCCCTAATATTTTTCTGGGGCAAGTAAGGGCAACGGCAGTGTAATAATAATGGATCTACTGCTTCAATACTGATGGTGATATTACATTCCCCCATACAGATACTCTGTTGGACATACAAGTAGGCCTATCCGTCTGGGACCATCTGATCAAATATGTCCCATTCATAAATCCACTGTCATCACCACAGCCTCATTTCCTTCCCCCTGTCCCCGCAACCAGTTCAGGTTAGCCTTGCTGTCACCACCTGTAGAGCTCAGGAGCGTGCCCCTTAGTGACGCTGTGCACATGTTTACCTTGGGTACGAAATAATTGTGTTAAGGATCAATATACCGGCAGTCCACCCAGCCCTTCTTCTAGGTGTCGAGGAGACCAGAAACGGGGGGGGGGGGGGGAGTTAGGCTCCTAGTCAGACGCTAGCAGAGAAGCGCTAAAAAAAGACTGTTTTTAAACCCGAGAGAGGCTAGGGAAAGCAAGCAGGCCCAGTTGTGAAGGTACAGCTCCCAGGAAGCATTTTGCTGCTTGCAAATGTAGGGCAGCCATCTCCCGCCTCCACATAGTCCTCTTTCCACAGCCTGAGGAGCAGAGGTAGAGAACAGCCGGCGAGAACTCTCAGACGAGAGCAGGTCATCTGCATCACTTGAGTTTGGTTGACTTTGGATGCCCTTGACTGAGCCATTTACAGAGGGACGTCTACCAGGTTGAATCTACTGAAACGCAACGAGCACAGAATGTGACAACAATGCATAGGCTCACCAAACAAAGATGATGACTATTTGGCCTTTTAATTAGACATTACAGTATGTGTCCATCCTGGTATATTAAATGAATTTCATTTGAGAAAATAGGTCAGTAAGTCTCCTTGAACTACAAAAGGGACATATCAAGTTCCCTTTCCAATTTTAACAGCATACGGTGAGGCCTATGACAGTAAAAACAACAATATTCAAGGAAAAGGCCGTTGTGATTTAAAGATAATTGACCATGATGTATAACTATCACGGATGGTAAACTTTGAGTTAAATGTTCCTCCTATGCTTTCAGACAGTAGACCCCGGAGAATGTGAGCAGAGTAGAGCACAAGCTGAGTGAGGAGCGGAGTGGGGGTATTTGGTCTGGAGCGTGGAGCGCATTTTCTTAAAGTCAGAGTGTCTGCTCCGGAACTGCTCAACTTACAAACTCAGGGCAGTGATTTAAAAGCAAATGTGGTCCAGTTTTTCCTTCACTCATTGTGTTATATATTGTTAAAAAGGCAGAGAGAGTTAAACAAATACTTCTGAGCAAGGAAAGTTTTTTCTGACCGTTCAACGCTCATATTATCTGGTAGACCAAACAAGTTGTCTACAACAACAACCAACTGTAGTTAGAGAGGAGACAGAGAGAGAAAAATCTAATTTTGACAAAACAGATTGGTAACGTCAAGCGTTGGATTTAGCAGAGATTAACTGTACTTACTGTTTTTGGCATTCATCTTCATAAGACTGACATTTAACATAGTCTGGATAAACAAGAGATTTGGTGTTCTAAGACCCTGGAAATATCTTACCAAACTAGCCAGGAAAACTGGATGATATCTTAAATCAAATTGAATGACCGATTAAAAAAAAAAAAAAAAAGAGTGAAGAATAGATAGCTATTAGCACATAATAGTTTTTTTAATGTTTTTGTGAAATATGAGGGATACTACTTCCTGGTTGACATAAATTCAACAGTGTTTCCTAGGTAACCATGTGTCAGAAGGATGAACCATAACCCTGCCCTGGATTGACTGGGGCCAGCGAGCTGGCACACCTGGCCCACACAGGACTGTAATCCCAGGGTAACGCTCTGATTAAGGGATTACTCCAAGTAATTTCCCAGGCTGGGATAGCCCAACCACCAGGCATGAAGACCCACCACCCCTGTGTCTACATCTGGGGTGGGGAGGTAAGCGGTTACTCTACCAGGACAGATTATCCAGGATCCTGCCCTTACTTGTACTGTCTGGGTAGTAGTGCTTTAAACTGTGGTAACTATGTCAGACAGAGAGTGCTTGGCAGCACCAGGCCTAGTTAGCATTAAGAAGGGAGAGCTCTGAGGGACAGGATAACCTCTAAGGGGAGGCAGGTGCCGATGGGACTTCGGTGGCTTCAATTTGCGGCTGTGTGTTCTAGAAATGCCACTGTGCCAACTTCCTTGGGTATCAGACTCAAAGCCACAGCTTTACAGTATATTTGAGGTTGGAGATTGAGCTACAAGCAGTGTGGAACAACAACAGCCACATTGCTCCCAAAGCTTGAACTCCTCGTCACCTCATTGTTTTCTCGTCAGGTGTTTAGTTTGCAGCACTGATGATAATGTCAACAAGTTGTGGGTGGATTTGTATTGAGAAACGGAGAAGCTTTAGGCTGCTTACAGTTTCTACTTAAGGGAGACATTTAAAAATGACTTTAATATCCAAAACAAAGGTGTCCCCCTGACTAATAATATCAAGATGTCTTTTTAACATGTGATGAGGGTGTACCCATTGTTTTAGGTTCTGAAACTAGTTCAACAGAAAAAAGAGGTCAAATCATGCTGCGGATAGTACAGGGCTTAAGTGGATGTTCTGATTTGTCAACTATAAAGTGATCAAATATTCTATTCACCTCCTGCCGTAAATCAATTGTTCTCGATATCCAGCACACTGCTTAGTCAAGGCTTTTTACTGTGTCTCTTTGTAGATGAAACCCATTACAAGCACTAAGCTAAAGTAATAACCTTTCCAATCATGTTTAATAAACGCAAGGTAAATCAAGGCAAGCACCCTCTACTCCCTGGGATATTTAAAAGGACAGTTGTCTGGTTCTGCCCTTACATCTCAAGGCACTTCCTCCTCTCCTTTCTAAATCACAAGCTGGGCTGACATCGCGGTGACTTGATATTTCCAACGCATGCTGCACTGCAGACCTGGAAGTGACCTTCGACATTCTACTTGAAGCACAGTTCGTTCTCCTGTTTGTCAGGTCTGCATTGGGCCTGTCCAAGACGTAGAGATGGAGTAACATTCAGAGTCATGGCTGTGGGATTGGCAGGAGGCCTGCAGATCAATCATATTTCCATCCAATTAGCCGTCATTGCAGAGAGGGGTGACAGACCTCTTTTACACAAATAAACAGCTTGGAGGGGAGACAACCTTGAAAGACCCTTGCAAGAAGCTACTTGGTTTAGAATCATCTGGCAACCCCACAAATGGAGTGAATTGGAAAACACTGGTTTGTTCAACAGCCATAACAGTCCGTAATAATTGTTATCTCTTCATACTCATGGGTGTTTTTCCTGTTTACCTAGCTAATATAAAGTGGTGGCTGATAATTACTTAAGCAATTACTTTAAGTGAGAGCCGCCTGCCAGACGCTTTCACAGGGTCATGTGGAAGACACACCCTACCCAACGCTCAATTTAGCAACTTTGCGATGATCATTTCCTTAAGTACTCCCCTGCTTAAGGTCTGTGAAAGAGTAAACAAAATGGAGAGTGACAAATAAAAGTGGTATAATTGATCACCAGAAATCAGTCATGCGACTTGTGGCCCTGGGAAGAGGTCCTTGTCAATGAGCTAGGCCAGGGGTTCTCAAAGTGTGAGGCGCGCCTCCCCAGGGGGACGCCAGAGAGCTTCAAAGGAGGCGCGGAGCCTGTGTAAAATAACATTAGTTTTAATGTTTTTGAATGAAATGTGATTTATTTAAATACAAAGAAAACGTAAAGAAATAATGGAAGGGATGTATGCTAAATTTGAGAACATTGTAGGCTGTATTGCGTTCTATAGATTAAATAAATGTAGCCTTGCGCCCTGCTTTATAGTTAAGTCCAATGCACACGGCCCCGATTTTGTCGCACCGCCGAATTCGATTCCATTGTTTTGAATGAGACAATGCACAGGGCGTGCGATGCGATTTTATCGCACGACAACATTCGATTCTCCATTCACATTCATTCATTCATTGGTGTGAATTGAGAATCGAATGTTGTCGTGCGATAAAATCGCATGCCGTGTGCATTGGCCTTTAGTCACGCGCCAAAACGTCTGTTAGCAACGGATGTCTGGCTAGCAACGGATGTGAGAGAGAGTGTAAAAGAGCGTGATAGAGTACAAATTAAAAAATGAAGAGGTTTCTGACACCAGCAGTGCCACAGCCTGAGACTTCTGGCAGCAAACCAAAACGTTAGGAAATACGATGAAGCGTATATCAATTTAGGATTTACCTGGATAGGTTCAAACGACATCCCACAACCGCAATGTCTCATTTGCGAAGAGGTGCTGGCGAATGACAGCATGAGACCCGCAAAAAAGTTTTTCCAAAGGAAACTCGAAGCGTTACTAGGAGAAAAGCAGGTCTAATGATGGGAGAGACAGCAGCGGCGAAACTAGACCCTATGGCTCGCGTATAATTGACGCCTTCTGAAACATTTGATTTGAAACGATGGACTCCACGATGGTTGTCTTTTTTAGTTCAGTACAATGTTTTTGATAGCTGGCACAACACTGTTGAATTTACTGTCAGAGAAAAGTGTTATTATGCCGTTGGATTGGTGATTATACCGTTGTATACTTTGACATGTGTCAAATAAACACAAATATAATTATTTTCAATGGATTCAGTCTTGCTGTCTATTTTATTTTACTGTTTTGTCACAATTCTTTTAGGGAGGCTCACTGTCTTGGACTTTGAAAACCCCTGAGCTAGGCCAAAGAGACAAGCAGAGAAAGGCCCAATTCCATTCTACCTGCCCCTACCACTTTGCCCTACCCCTCCGTTTTGCGTGTTCATGTGTAGGGGTAGGGTGTCCCGACTGTTGTTGGGATGGAGGGGTAGGGTGAAGTGGTAGGGGTACATGGTCCTCCAAACTGTTTTTTCATAGGCACACTCCACGGACTGTTATGTGAAATCTCCCAGAATGCCTTTGCAAAGATTTGCCTTTAATAAAGATTTTAAATGATCATAACCATCGTATTATACTAGTTTAATGTCATTTCAATGCAATAGACCTTTTCTTTATCACAAACTTCACAAAAGAATTGTTTGTATGCTGATACTAGCTAGCTAGCTAACGTTACAACATTGTTTTAAGGCTGATTTGTGCATGACAGTCCCGCATTTTGACATATTTCCATGTCGCATTTCTCCCCTTTGATGGCATATGACGCCCGAAATGTAACTTAAGTCCAGCGGCGAACTTGTTGCCCTTGTTACCGCTCCTTTAATATCAATGAAGACTGTCAGGGTAGGAGCACGGGTTGCTAGCCTACAGAGCACCGCTATTCTGTCATGAACTAGCCTGGTAATGAAGCATTGTTCTTTTTTATTTTATGAATTGTTTGATCGATTGATAGCATGAAACGTATACGTTGTGAACAAATCGCGAGCGTCCATGCTTTTCAATTATACTACTGATGACGTATCAGGGTCTTGGTGGGTTGACCCATTTTATAGGGGAAGATTTCAACCACTACCCCATGTAACTCTGTTCCGAGGGGCAGGCCGAAAAGCGAGTGGCACTCGAAAACGAGGGGTAGGGGTAAAAATAAGAAATGGGATTGGGCCAAAGACACAGCCAACGAGCTAGGTCAACGAAACAAGCAGAGAAAGACACAGTCAATGAGAGACAAGCACAGAAAGACAGTCATAAAGCGATGGGGATCAACAAAGGAGAACACAACTCCCTCTGGGCCGAGAGGCACTCTTCTCTAGCAGACACTCGGATAACCCCAATGAGCCTGGAGACTGAAAGGATTAACCCAAACCAAGTCCTAATTAATATCAGCCTTGAAGAGCACCATCATTCATGGTATTGCAAATAAAAGCAGCCGTCCTTCTTTAGTGATTTGTAAGTCATGACTTGTGAATCCTTGTGGAGCCCTCCCTCCGCTCTCTGTTCCCCTTGTTTAGCTTAGCCGGCTAAACTAAATTGAGCTGCATCAATTGCAAGTGCGCAGGGCAGTTAATTCAGTTAATTCTGCCTTTGGCTCCGATGAAAACAAGGAACGGAGAGACGTGTTCTCTTTGACTGCCTGCGACCTGAGAAAGTTATGGCTTCTACAAGCCTGTCTGAGCAACTGTAGCCCTAGTATATTTTGATGATTAAAGCATTAATGTAGAAACGTCAACGACAAACACGATCAAAAGTAAATATTTCATTTAGGAACACGTTTTGGTCCCGAAAAGCGTTTTCCTACCAGACACTCGGTTTGTATATGAACATGTTACTGGCCAGGGGTGTTCTATGAGAGTGGACTTGTCACCTCTTACCATACTGCCTCTTGGAACCTGGTAGGTTGTTTGGAACTTGGAACAGAATTGTGTTGCTCATGCCCTGCTCCTTTAATGAGGAATGTAGAGGAGGTGGATAGTGTTAAATCTAGAATGTAGAGGTGAATGGTGTGTTAAATCTAGAATGTAGAGGTGAATGGTGTGTTAAATCTAGAATGTAGAGGTGAATGGTGTGTTAAATCTAGAATGTAGAGGTGACTGGTGTGTTAAATCTAGAATGTAGAGGTGACTGGTGTGTTAAATCTAGAATGTAGAGGTGAATGGTGTGTTAAATCTAGAATGTCGAGGTGAATGGTGTGTTAAATCTAGAATGTAGAGGTGAATGGTGTGTTAAATCTAGAATGTAGAGGTGAATGGTGTGTTAAATCTAGAATGTAGAGGTGAATGGTGTGTTAAATCTAGAATGTAGAGGTGAATGGTGTGTCAAATCTGGTGGACTAATGACCTCCCTAGATTGAGGTAAATGTCACTATCTCACCATATTGATTTGTGGTTAGGGTTAGGGAGATCAATGTTTCGACCGCTGGTTTTATCTGCCAATTCTCACTGGGCTTCAGTGTCAACAATTATTCTTGAGTTCCACAATGCCCATGTTTACATAAAAACCTGTCAGTAAGTACAACTCTGTGTAATTTAGAGGTCCAAATATCAGTTAAATGGCCCCATTCCCTCCAAAATTATTCATCTGTCCATTAAGCCTATTGGGGGGGATTGCAGATGTTGTAGTTAATGTCTGACTGCATGGACGGTTAATCTCACTTGGAAAATGCTGGAGCATTTAATGTGCCACCTGTGACGGCTCGTCACGACCTAACAGCAACGTCAGACAGACTCCATCTCCAGCAAGGAAAGGTTGTTTTTGTCTTTTATCGTTTGTCCCGTCTTTCAGATTTATGACAAACGAGTGAAGCTGGCAGAGCCCCTATTTTCTCTGAACCCAGGGCCTGCTCTGCCAACCTCTATCCCATTATGGTGTCTGTGTGTGTGTGTGTGTGTGTGTGTGTGTGTGTGTGTGTGTGTGTGTGTGTATGGGGATGGTGAGGTCTTGGGAGCAGCTGCTGTCAATGTTGCTGAAGAACAATCACGCTCTAATGCAATGCCAAAAAGCTCTTAGCCTGAAATTTGGCTTGACACAAAAGACGAAGAGGACAATTTCATCAGGGTGCTCTTGAGCATAAATAAATGATTTGTTTTCATGTAAAGCAACACTCTTTTGTGATGGCTGGAAATATGAGCGGAATTGATCGTTGTAACAGAGCACATGTCACCATTCTTCTGTTTGGCTGTATGAGGCCCCTGAAGCCTAGTCTTTATCTGATTAGGAGACCAAGACAGAGGGAACCTAATGTGTCTCCTTAGTAGCCTATGCAAAGTACATTATAATAACATTGTGGTTGTACTGTTGGCTGCATTAACAAGATGGGAACAGACAAGGACAAGCGATTTAACTAAAACTCTGATCCACTGTTGCGGTGGATCCTCCACTAGGGGCTTTATGTCAGACACACCCACTTGCGCTCCGCCCCCGCCAGTGTCCATGTTTGCCAAGACCGATTTTTTCGCTGTTAAAATATAGCCCTAGGACTGATGCTCTTTCGGGTGACGGCACAGATGACCCCCACCTCCCCCCCTTCTTCCTGTTGCGTTATGGATGAGGAGATGAGTGTGTCACATGCAAATGTGTCCCCTGCTTCTCTGCCGTCCCAATCCGGTCACACAGCAGTGTTCATTAACGCAGCCGTCAGCTGCGGCGCTTCCCACACCTCACACTGTTC